>NC_058130.1:279652672-279698979 GCF_016433145.1 Gracilinanus agilis | reverse complement strand
TTATTAGATTGACCAGTACTTTGTCTATTTTATCTGTTTTTTCAAAATACCAGCTTCTAGTCTTATTTATTAATTCAATAGTTCTTTTACTTTCAATTTTATTAATTTCTCCCTTGATTTTTAGTATTTCTAATTTAGTTTTTATCTGGGGGTTTTGAATTTGCTCACTTTCTAATTTTTTGAGTTGCATACCCAATTCGTTAATCTCTGACCTCCTTAATTTGTTAATATATGCACTCAAGGATATAAGTTTCCCCCCAAGTACTGCCTTAGCTGCATCCCACAGAGTTTGGTAGAATGTCTCCTAATTGTCATTCTCTTCAATGAAACTGTTGATTGTTTCTATGATTTCTTCTTTGATGTATTGGTTTTGGAGAATCATATTGTTTAATTTCCAATTGGTTTTTGATTTGCCTGTACAGGTGCCCTTACTAATTATTATTTTTATTGTATTATGATCTGAGAAGGTTACATTTATTATATCTGCTTTTTTGCATTTGTTTGCAATCATTCTATGCCCTATTACATGGTCAGTCTTTGTGAATGTACCACGTGCAGCTGAAAAGAAGGTGTATTCCTTTTTGTCCCTATTTATTTTTCTCCACATATCAATTGAATCTTATTTTTCTAGCACTTCATTCACCTCTCTTACCTCTTTCTTATTTATTTTTTGGTTTGATTTATCTAGATCTGAAAGTGGAATATTTAGATCTCCCACTATTATGGTTTTACTATCTATTTCCTTCTTGAGCTCTGCCAGTTTCTCCTTTAGGAATTTGGGTGCTATACCAGTTGGTGCATATATATTGAGCAGTGTTATTTCCTCATTGTTTATACTGCCTTTAATCAGGATGTAATGACCTTCCCTGTCTTTTTTAATCATATCTATTTTTACTTTGGCTTTGTCAGAAATCATAATAGCCACTCCTGCCTTCTTTTTCTCATTTGATGCCCAAAAGATTTTGCTCAAGCCCTTAACCTTAAACTTGCTTATGACTACCCGCCTCATATATGTTTCTTGTAGACAACATTTGGTAGGGTTTTGGTTTCTGATCCACTCTGCTATTTGTTTCCGTTTTATGAGGGAGTTCATCCCATTCACATTCAGAGTTATAATTATTAGTTGTGCATTCACTGACATTTTTGTATCCTCCCCTAGACCCACCCCTTCTTCTTAGACTATTTTCTTTTAAACCAGTGGTTTGCTTTTAGCCAGTATCCCTTATCCCCTCCCTTGATTGACTTCCCTTTCTTCCCCCTCCCTTGTTATTGCCCTCTTTTTGTTTTTAAAGGCCTAACGAATTACCTCCCCCTTCTTCCCCCCTCCCTTTTCTGACCTCCCCACTCCCCTGCTCTCTTTGGTTTATCCCTTCTGACTTTCTCAGTAGTGTTAGATAGAGTTTTTTATCCCAATGGATAATAAAGATACTCTTCCCTCTCTAGGTTAATTACACTCAGAGTAAGGTTTGATTATAACCTCTTAATGCTCTCTTCCTCTCCTTCTTATAATAGTATTTATCCCCTCCCCTTTCCATCCCCTCTTTGTGTGTAATAGAATATCCTATTTTTCTTATTTACTCAGATTTCTCTTGGTATCCCCGACTATTCACCCCCTCTTTTTCCCACCCCCCATGTCATCTTAGACCATTTAGTATCCTGTCATCTCCCTATGAATTATTCTTCTGGTTGCTATAATAGTGAATATTATAATAGTGAATAGAGTTCACTACAGAGAATTATACATAGCATTTCTCCACATAGGAATAGAGATAATTAGATCTTATTTAAGCCCTTAAAGAGTCAAATTTAAAAAATTATGAGTTTTCTTTCTTTTCCCTCTGTTTCTTATTTACCTTTTCATCTTTCTCTTGATTTTTGTGGTTGGATATCAAACTTCCCATTTAGTCCTGGTCTCTTTTGTGCAAAAACTTGGAAATCTTCAATTTTGTTGAATGCTCATACTTTCCCCTGGAAGTATATAGTCACTTTTGATTGGTAGTTGATCCATGACTGAAGGCCCCGCTCTCTTGCCTTTCTGAATATCATATTCCAAGCCTTGTAGTCTTTTAGCGTGGAGGCTGCCAGATCCTGTGTGATCCTTATGGGTGCTCTTTGATATTTGATTTGTCTCTTTCTGGCTTCTTGTAAGGTTTTTTCTTTTACTTGAAAGCTCTTGAATTTGGCTATTATATTCCTGGGTCCAGTGTAGAGGATGATCTATGGATCCTCTCAATGACTATATTGCCCTCTTGTTGTAGGACTTTAGGGCAGTTTTGCTGAATAATTTCTTTAAGTATGGAGTCCAAGTTTCTATTAATTTCTGATTTTTCAGGAAGACCAATGATTCTCAAATTGTCTCTTCTAGACTGGTTTTCTTGTTCTGTCACTTTCTCATTGAGATATTTCATGCTTCCTTCTATTTTGTCAGTCTTTTGACTTTGTTTTATTTGTTCTTGTTGTCCTGAGAGATCACTGGCTTCTAATTGCTCAATTCTAGCTTTTAGGGACTGGTTTTCCTTTTCAATCTGGTCATTTCTGGTCTTCAGTTTATGTGCCTCACTTTCCAGTTGTGAAATTCTGCCTTTTAAGCTGTTATTTTCTTGCCAGATCTCTTCCATCTTCCTCAACATCTCATTTTTGAACTCTTCAATATCTTGCAACCAGTTTTCATTGTTTTGGGAAGGTTTGGATACTTGTTTGTCCTCCTCTGTTGCCTGGATTTTCTCTATGTAAAAGTTGTTGAGTGTTCCAGAGTTTTTCTTGATAATCTCTTTCTTCTGGGGTTCTTGGCTTGCCATTGTTAGCCCCGCCCCTTTTCAGCTTTGTCTTCACACTCAGGGTCTGCCTGCACTTTCTAAACTCCTGAGGGCTCTGGTCTCCTTGTCCTCGGGGTCAAGCCTCCTGGTTATCCCTGGTCTGCCCTTCTGCCTGAGGCTCCTTCAGCAGTCTCAAGGGCTGCTTCCACAGCCACTCTCCTGTCTGCACTGGGTCCCCACTAGAAGTCCAAGCCTGCGCTTGAGATCTTTGTCCTTTCCTAGGGCAATGTCTTCACCCGTGCAGAAGCTTGGGAAAGTCCGTGCTCATTCTTTAGCCACTTGAGATCCTACGTCTTGTAGCTCTCAGGTACAAGCCCTGGAGCTGCTAGTGACTTACTGGTTGCCCCAATCCTGCTTTCACTCTTGTGCTTTGGCCTTGTCGCTGTGCGTGGTGTGGGGGGTGGTGGTGGGGCTTCTTCCTCTCTCGTTTTAGTGTGAGCTGTTTTACCCCTTTATAGTGTGGAAATGCCACAATTCTGCATACTTTCAATGCTGAGCCCTGTTGTGGGGTTCCTTCTTTCTTCTGGATTCGTTTTTATGCCCCCTTGAGGAGTTCTGTATGCTTTGGTTAGGAGAGATCGAGCAGCTGCTCCTTACTCTGCTGCCATCTTAACTGGAAGTCTCAAATATCCCCACCTTTTCATTTTTTGCATACCATCTTAGGCCTCTTAGTAGTCCAACCTCAACTTATGAATAATTATTCTATCTACTATGATAGTGAATATAGTTTTTTAGAATTACAAACAACATTTTTTCCATATAGGAATATAAACAATTTGACCTTACTGAAGCCTTTAAACGTATTTTTCCCCTATTTCTTGTTTACCTTTTCATGTCTCTCTTGAGTTTTGTATTTTGACATCAAAATTTCCGTTTCATTCTGGTCTTTCCTTTACAAATACTTGGAAATCTTCTATTTTGTTAAATGCCCATACTTTTCCCTGGAAGTTTATAGTCAGTTTTGGTGGGTAGATAATCCTTGGTTGTAGACCCAGTTCTCTTGCCTTTCAGAATATCATATTTCAAGCCTTGTGGTCCTTTAGTGTGGAGGCTGCAGATCATGTGTAATCCTTACTGGTGTTCCTTGATATCTGAATTGTCTCTTTCTGGCTTCTTGCAATATTTTCTCCTTAACTTGGAAGCTCTTAATTTGGCAATTATATTACTGGGTGTTATCTTCTGAGGATTTAATGTTGAGGGTGATCTATGGGCTGTTTCAATGTCTATTTTATCCTCTTGTTCAAGAATATCAGGGCAGTTTTCTTGGATAATTTCTTGTAATATGTCAAGGTTTCTTTTGTTCCAGGTTTTCAAGTAGATCTATGATTCTCGAATTTTCTCTCCTTAACTTGTTTTGAAAGTCAGTTGTCTTTTCAATGAGATGTTTATGATTCCTTCTATTTTTTCATTCTTTTGACTTTGCTTTATTAATTCTTGCTGTCTTGTGAGATCATTAGTTTTTCTTGCCCAATTATAGTTTTTGAAGACTGCTTCTCAGCTATGATCTTCTTATTTTCCTTTTTGGTTTGGTCTATCCTGCTTTTCATGGCTTCTAGCAGTCAATTCTGGTCTCCAATTTGTTTCATTTCATGTGACTTCTGGGATTCTTTTTCCAAGTGGGAGATTCTGTCTTTTAAACTGTTATTTTCTTTTTGAATTATTTCCCAATTTTCTTCCTATTTTCTTCTATCTTGCTTACTTCGCTCTTGAACTCCAATTTGAATTCCTGGAGAACTTGTGACCAATTTCCATTCTTTTTTAAAGTTTGGATATTTTTGCTTGTTTCTTGCTCTTTGCATCTCCTCTATAGTCTGCTGTTTTTCTCCATAGACGTTATCCAGGGTCAAAGTCTTGTTTTATTTTTATTTTTTTATTTTTTGCTAGTTGTAGATTATAGTTCTTGGGTGTTGGTGGCCAATAATGTGTTAATTTTTTCTTCCCTTACCAGCCAGAAGCCTGAGTGAGGAGGTTAGGTGACTCTCTCTGTTTTGAGCTACAGAGTGGTTTTCCCTGAGACTATTTTTCAGTTTCTGCCATGTATGCTGTGGGCATATCTCTGCACCCAAACTCTATGTTCCTCAGCCTCCTGGGGTCCCAAGTCTTGATGCCCTCAGTAGCAAGTCTATTGTGTCCTCAGCCAGTCCCCTGAGAAGCAAGAGACTGACTCGTGCTTACTCTATCTCTGGTGCTCATAGATGGAGTGGGGAAGGAGTTATCAGCTCACTCTTTGTTAAGTGCAATTTTACCCTCTTATAGCATGGAAATGTGCAAACTCTTCCTACTTTCAAGGTTATGCCCTATGGTAGAGCCCCTTCACTCATCTGATTTTGATTTTTGTCCTTTTGAGGAGCTTTATATTAGTTAGTTGTGAGGAGAAGGAGTCCCTTGCTTCTACTCTTCAGCCTTCTTTGTCTAGGAATCTAAGCATCCCCTAAGGATGAGAACAGGTCTAAAGTCATTCCTTATTCTGGCTGAAAAAGGAGAATAACTCCTAAGAGGTCATATCATGTATTAGCCTAGATAAAGTAAATAATTGATTTCTAAGAAGCAGTCATCTTTCTCCTTTGTTTTACTTTCCTCATCATAGGCTACTGAATAATATTCCTGATATAGAAAACATGATGGTTGCCTTTAGAATTTGAATAGTCTTGGGCTCCTGCATTCTTATTTAGTGCTAACTAATCTAAGAGTGATGTGATTCTAAATCTCCTAAACATGTTTGTAAAAATAATTTTTATTTTGTAAAATATTTCCATTACATGTACAAAAATTAATAATCATTTTTGAAAACTGAATTCTAAATTCTCTCCATTTTATTGCCCCTCCTAATCCTTGAGAAAGAAAACACTTTCATTTTTATTACACATGTGATACCATGCCAAACATATTTCCATATTTTCTATATTGTAATCCAAAACATGAAAAGTATTTTTAAATGGAAAAATATGGTTCAATCTATATTCACAGTTCATCAGTTCTCTTTCTGGAGGTGGATAACATGTTTTTTTTTTATGCATCCTTTGAAATAATCTTAAATTATCATACTGATCAGAGTAGCAAATTCTGTCAGTTTATCATTTTTACAATATTGCTGTTACTGTGTGCAGTGTTCTCCTGTTTTTGCTTACTTCACTTCTCATGAGTTTACATGTCTTCCTAAGTCTTTCTGAAAGCATCCTGTTTGTCATGTATTATAGCACAGTATTATTCAATCACAATCATATATCAGAATTTGTTAAGTCATTCCATAATTGATGGCCATCTCAATTTATAAGTCATTGCTAACATTAAAAGATCAGTTATAAATAATTTCATACAAAAGGTCTTTTATTCTTTTCTTTGATGTTTTTGGAATACAGACCTGATAATGATATTGCTAGATCAAAAGGTGTACACATATGGAAAATTAATATCAAACTGTAATAATTTTCTAATACATTGTTGATAGAATTGTGAACTGAACCAAGCATGTTTGGAGTTTGAAGAACAATTTGGAGTTACACTCAGAGATTTATAAAACTGTGTATATCCTTAGACCCAGCATTACTAGTGAATTCCCAAGGAGTTCAGGATAAAAGGAAAAGAGCTTATAAGTTCCAAAAAGTCTAGAGCAGTTATCTATTAGGGCAAAAAATTGGAAATTTAGGGACTGTTCATCAATTGGGGAATGCCTAAACAAATTGTGGTATATGATTGTGATGGAGTACTACTGTGCCATAAGAAATGATGAGTTAGGCTAATTTAAAAAAATTAAGAAAGAACTATGTCAAATAATGAACAACAAAATGAGTAGAAGAAACCAAACATCATACACAGATACAGAATTAATGCTGGAAGAATAAATTGTGAATGTTACGACCAGAGAATAAACTGAAAGGTGGAAACACAAAATATTTAATTAGTATCAATATGTCTGTTTCCCATATCATTCCCTGCTGGAATGGGGGTAGGGATAGGAGGGGCTAGGATATTTGTAAATATATTCTATTAATAAAGAGAAAAAGAAGAAATACTGCCTCCTGAGAATTCAAATATTACTCACAATTTATAATTTATTTATCGATAATATAGTTTGAAGCCTTTGAATATAGTTCCAAATTGTGCTACAAAATGGTTGACCTAATTCACAACTTAAAAAAAAAAGGTTGCATTAGTGTTCCAATTTTTCCATGTTCCCTCCAGAATTTGTTGTTTTTATTTTCTGTCATGTTAGCCAATCTGATAAGTGTGAGATGAAACCTCACAGTTATTGTAATTTGCATTTCACTTATCAGTTGTGATTTAAATAATTTTTAAAATTCATTTAAATTTTTCATAAAATATTGATATCTTTGGTTTCTTTTTCTGGAAACTACCTGTTCATATTTTTTAGCCTATTATCTACTGAGGAATGGTTTTTATTTATATTACTTTTTACAAAGTTGGCCGGGTTCCTTTTATATTTGAATAATGACTTTATTAGAAAAATATGTTGCGATTATTTTCCCTATTTCCTACTTTCCTTCTAATTTTGACTGCATTGGTTTTTGTGCAGTGACTTTTAAATTTTATGTAATCAAAATTGTACATTTCACTTCCTGTGATCCTCTCTGTCTCTTGTTGAATCAAAAACTCTCTGTAGGTAAAAATATGCTTCCCTAATTTACTTCTATTCCCTTTATCAGAAACCTATTTGACCTTATTTTTTGTATATGGTGTAAGATGTTTTGTGCCTAGTTTCTTCCAAACTACTTTCCATCTTTCTTAGAAATTTATGTTAAATGGTGAGTTCTTGTCCTAAAATCTTGGAGCTTTGGGTTTATCAGATGTAAGATTACTATGGTCATTTACTACCAGTATTGTTTATGTAATGTATCTCACTGATTCACAAATCTACCTTTTAGTCTTTACCATGTTATTTTGATGATTATCAATTTTCAGTATAGTTTGAAATCTGTTACTACTAGGATGCTTTCATTCATATTCTTTTGTATTGAATTCCTTGATATTGTTTATCTTTCATTTTGTGAACAATTAATATTGAATGGTACATTTTTTGAGAAACACTTTTCTCTTTCACCCTAAGAAAAATTTGATTTTAAACCTATAAAACAATCACTCCTCAAGCTATTAAACTAGTTTATATTCTCTCTTCTTTTGACTAGATGTAAAAACAGGCAAGGTGGAGACTTGCTCTCTATTTATCTATAATCAAGAACTTGATTAGGTGATAAAAACAACCAAGCAACTGTCCTGTTGGGAAGTCTGAGCTGTCCAAGCAGTTCTAGCAGTGGCATGCCATGGAGAAAGAGGGCCTCTTGGGGTCTGGTAGACCTGCCTTTTCCTGTGATTGAGTTCTGAGGTAATTGCCTTTGTGACTGTTCTCCACTAAGTGATGACTTGGATAGTAATTGAGTGATGACATCAGAAGGGATTTATATTGTCTTGCTTGATAGGAAGTCAGCCTTTTTTTCTTTTGGCCAGCTTAGCTCTCCTGTTTAGCTGTAAATTTTGATCATGCTTAAGCCTCTGCTCTCTCCCTGGCCCAGTTTGGATGCTTGTCTCAAGGTCTATGCATCTGTTCCTACTAGGATGGAGTCCATTGGCTAGTTAGATTTCCTTGAGCAGCAGATTAATAAATTAATATTTTAAAACTAAAAATACAGCCTCAGAGAGTCAAAATTCATTACAGTTTTCTAAATGAAATTTCTTATTTTTTTCTAGCTCTATAAGATAATTCTTTGGTACTTGGAGATGACAATGAATTAGTCAATACATAAAGGGAGAGATGTCATTTTCATAATACAGGCTTGATCATGAATGATTAATATTTCTTCAATTGTTATATAAAATAAACAATGAACTCAATTAAATCATCAGCATTTCTATCATTAAAAATAACTGCAGACAATATAAACTACTTGGAAGTCTCCATCCTAAGGCAAACTGAGGAATTATATTAACATATTTACAAAATGCTTTTAATATATATGTACATATATAATATATATAAACAATTGGAGATATATTAATTGTGCACTACTGGTGGGATTTTGAACTGATTCAACAATTTTGGAGAGTAATATGGAAATATTCCAAGAGAATATTTGCATGATTTCATAGCTATAACTCTGATGTTTTCCTTGTTTTCACAAAAAGTGGGTGGGAGGGAGAACATTGAATACTCAAAACATTAAAAACATGTTAAAATGAATTCAATGAATTAAATTAATTTTTTAAGATGACTTGAGACAAGACTAGCTCAAATGTTGAAATTTCTTTCAAGTCAGCTAATAAGGGTTGAGAAGTTGAATAAGGAAGACAATGTAATCCATTGACTTTGTTTTCATAATGACAGTGGTCTGTTCTCATTACTTTGACTGGGCTCAGAGAAACTTTCCCAGACTTGAAAATTCATCCCTCTCATAACTCACCATTACCTTGTAACAAACTGTTTCTATGATTGCCTGTTACCTTTATTCAGAATCAGAATATAGTAAAGATATGTACTTAACATAAAAAGACTTACAAGTGCTCTTAAGATAACTTACTACTTATACACAATTAACTGGGACTAACCTTTCTAACATATACTATTTAAAGGACTATATAAGATGCATTAGTTATACTAAATAATATAAAAAGTGATTAAATGCAATAATATATGAATAATAAGTGAAAGTTAAGCTCTTCAGAAATATATTTGTAGTAACTACTGGCCTTTTTTGCTCATGTAACAAGTTTATGCACATTTAATTTTTGAATTAAACTTCATAGAACACTCTAGTTCAAATTCAGTAGTGGTCAGAATGTGTGGGTGTGTGAAAGAATGACAGACAGACAGAGACAGAGACAGACAGAAAGACAGACACACACAGACGGAGACAGAGACAGACAAACAGAAAGACTGACACAGACAGATAGAAAGACAGACACAGAGAGAAAGAGAGACAGAGACAGACAGACACAGACAGAAAGAAAGATATACAGACAGACAGAGAGATAGACAGAGAGATTTCTGTTTTACTGAGAGATCATCATATGGGAACTCAAGAAGAATCAAAGATATGTTATTTGTATATGTATTTAAAGTTCCTCAAATGAAGAAAATGTTCACCAGTGCTATTCTGTAAGTCAATCATATGTCAGTTAACATGTCAATCATATATCAGTTAACATGCATTTTTTTAGTGCCTACTATGTGCCATGCACAATGTTAATCATTAGGGATACAAAGAAAAGCAGAAGGCAGTCCTTACTCACAAGGAAATCATAGACTGACAGGAGAAGACAACATGCATGCAACTATATACAATCAAGACATGTACTGAATAAAATGAAGATAAAAGAAAGATGGCACTAGAATTCAGAAGGTTTAGAAAAGGTTTCTTATAGAACCTTGTGAAAGAGAAGGAAACATTTCCTCAAGGGTAGTGAATAGAAAATAATAAATAAAGGGAGAAATTGGGAATAGAGTAGTGCTGTCCACAGAAGGATAAGGTTCAGAAAAGATTTGTGATCCCTTCAACCAAACATCCTCATGCTTTCAACCACTGTTAAACATTTTAGGATGTCATATATTTATCATTTCTTATGACATATTCCATTAGATAGCCTGACACACACTATGATCTTAATCAATGCTTATTGATTGGCTAATTGATTCATATTTAACATTTTGTTCATTTATTCTTCAGTTGATGAGTGACTATTATGTTTCTAATTATTTACCAAAATAAAAAAAAAATGTAAAAGCAAATTTACTTGTACAATGTGTCCTTTCCCTCTATCCTTGGCTTCTTTGGTTAACAACTAGCAGTAGTATTGCTGGATCAAAAGGTATATTTAGTTTACTTACTCCTCAAATATTATTTCAAATAGTTCTCCAGAATGGTTAAATACCTCTGCCAGCAAAGCATTTTTGTTTTCACCAAAACTTCTTAAACCATTATTATTTTCCTCATTTGTTATCCTTATAATCAGATGGTTGTATAGGGCAGAACCTCAAACTAAACTCCTTGAGTACATGGACAATTTTTGTCTCCTTTCCCTGCCCTTAAAAAAATATATATATATATTTGTTTATTCTAAAAGTTCTTTTCTTTTTTCTTTTTTTTAAACCCTTACCTTCCATCTTGGAATCAATACTGGTTCAAAAGCAGGAGTGTGGTAAAGTCTAGGCAATGGGGGTTAAGTGACTTGCCCAGGTCACACAGCTGGAAAGTGTCTGAGGCCAGATTTGAACCTAGGACCTCCAATCTCTAAGCCTAGCTCTCAATCCACTGAGCTATCTAGCTGCCCCAACTTCTTTTCTTTTTAAATTTGGAGTTCTAAATTCTTTCCTCCCCTCTCACATTCTCCCACATCCACTAAGAAGGCAAGCAATATATAAATTATACCTCTGAAATAATGTAAAATACATTTCTATATTATTCTTATTTTAAATAAAAATAAATTGGGAAAAGTATTCTTCAATTTGCATTCAAAGTTCATTAGTTCTTTCTCTGTATATAAATAGTACTTTTTCATCATGAGTCTTTTGGAATTGTCTTGTATTGATCAGAGTAACAAAATCTTTCAAAGTTGATTATCATTACAAAATTATTATTACTGTACATTGATCTATTTCCTGGTTCCACTCACTTCACTTCATGTCAGTTTATATAGATCTTGCTGTGTTTTTTTTTTTAATTTCTGAAATCACCCCTTCATCATTTTCCACAGGAAACTTGTATTCCATCACAATCATATGCCACAATTTTTTCAGGCATCTCTTAGTTGATGAGCATAACTTCAATTTCCATTTCTTTGGGGGATGTAGCCAAGATGGTAGAGAAGTATCTAGGGTCTTCCTGCTCTCTTCCAAATTATCCTCTAGACAACTTTAATTTGATGCCTCAAAAGAAATTCTGGGGTCATAGAAAAGACAAAAAGATTAGGGGAGGGTGATTTTTTAGCCTAAGACACATTAGAAAATTGGGAGAAAAGGTATGTTTTACCAGAGTGGGAGTAGAGCTGCTCACCAAGGCAGGCCCACCTCAGTAAAAGTTCAGGTTTTGGGGGTGGCTAAATCAGTTGCAACAACTTCTGGACCTCTTGACCCATTAACTATAAGGGTGTTGGATAAGTGATCAGAAGGTCATTACTAGGGATCTCTTTGCTGGCTCCAGGTACAAAACTCTTTGGTTCATAGATCCAGGTGAGAATTCTGAGTTGGAGTTCCAGGTCTTAATCCCAGGGTGAGGAGGAGCATTTGCACAACAGGTTGCAGTCACAGGAGAATGGGTGGGGAGGTGGGGAGGGTGGCCTGGTCACAATTTCAGTGTGGAAAAGAGAATGTGTGGTCACTCACAGACCATATCACAGGGCAGGAAAGAAGTAAACACACCTCTCCTTAAAACATACCAAATTGGAAGGTGATATTTTTAGCTCTTAAGAACTTCAACATTATTAGAGTAGTTAGAATGAGTATACATAGAGGGCAATTGTATGAGTTGAATATGAGATGATAACCAAAAAGCAAAAAAAATAAATATATATGAGGTGAAAAAGAGGTATTCACTAGGAGAAGGGTTAAGGGAGAAAGAGAATTAGGTAAATTATCTCATATAAACGAGTTGCAATAAAAAGGGAGATGGGAGATATGTGGAGAGGAGTGCTTGAACTTCACTCTCATTGGAACTGGAATTGCTTCAAAGAGTGAAGAACATACATGCTCAGTAATGAAATTATGAAAAACATTTACAAGTTTCTAGAGAAATGAGTCTTATTTTTAAGAGTACAACTCATTCTCCAGTTGATAGATGCTCATAAGATAAGAAAAGGAATATTTCAGATAAAGTAATCAAAACTATTAATAATAATTTAAAATTATCTAAATCATTATTAATTAGAGCAATGTAAATTAAAACAACTCTAAGGTGCCAATAGAGAGCTATTAGATTGGCTATCATGACAGAAGAAAAAAATGACAAAAATTATAGAGGATGTGGAAAATTTGAGACTCTGTTTAAGGAGTTGTGAACAGATTCAACCAAATTGAAAAACAATTTGGAACTATGCCCAAAGGGTCTTAAAATAAAAAATATCCACTAACCCCACAATGCCATTACTATATACATATCCCAAAATGATTACAAACAAAAAAGGAAAAGGAAAAGGACCTATTACACTTATTTATATTTCTAGCACCTCCTTTTGTAGTTGCAAAGAATTGGAAAGTGATGGTTGCCTTTAAGTATGGGAATGACTGCATAAGTATACAATTATAATGTGACAGAATGTTATTGTTTCATAAGAAAAAATGAGTAGGATGCTTTCAAAAAATCTAAAAATACTTAAAGGAACTGATACACAGTAAAGTAAGCAGAACCAAGAAAGCATTATACAAAGTAAGAGCAATACTGTACAGTGAACAACTTTGAATGAATTAGCTTTTCTCAGCAATGTAATCCCAAAGGACACATGATGAAGGTTAGAATATGCCTCCAAAGGAAGAATTTAAAGTGTCTGAATCCAGACCAAAGTTTACTGTATTTCAGTTTACTTTTCTTGATTTTTTTGTTAAGTTTTCTTCTACAAAAGGTCTAATATGGGAAAATGTTTTACAAGGTTTCACTTGTGAAATCTATATCAGTTTGTTCCCTATCTCAGTGAGTGAGAAGGTGATAGAGGTAGTGATTGGGACTCAAATTTTTTTAAAGAGTGAATGTTGGAAATTGTTTTCTGCAAGCTATTAGGAAAAAATATAATTTATTTTTAAAAAATTGTACAAATTCCCACAGCCAGAAGAATTCACAAATGAATTCTATCAAACATCTAAAGAACAATTAATCCCAATACTATACAAACTATTTGGCAAAATAAGCAAAGAAGGAGTTTTACCAAATTCCTTTTATGATGCAACCATAGTACTGTTTCCAAAGCCAAGCAGATGAAAAACAGAAAAAGAAAACTACAGACCAATCTCCTTAATGAACATAGATGTAAAAAACTTAAGTAGTATTCTAGAAAAAAGTATCCAGGAAGTGATTACGAGGATAATTCACTATGATCAAGTGGGATTTATGCCGGGAATGCAAGGATGGTTTAATATTAGGAAATCCATTCACACAATTGATCATATCAACAAGCAAACCAATAGAAATCACATGATTATCTCAATAGATAAAGAAAAAGCCTTTGACAAAATACAACACACATTCCCACTGAAAACACTAGAAAGTATAGGAATACAAGGGTGATTCCTCAAAATAATAAAAGCATATTAAAAACCATTAGATTGACCAGTACTTTGTCTATTTTATCTGTTTTTTCAAAATACCAGCTTCTAGTCTTATTTAGTAATTCATTATTTCTTGTACTTTCAATTTTCTTAATTTCTCCTTGATTTTTAGTATTTCTAATTTAGTTTTCATCTGGGGATTTTTAATTTGCTCACTTTCTCTAATTTTTTGAGTTGCATGCCCAATTCATTAATCTCTGCCCTCCTTAATTTGTTAATATATGCACTCAAGGATATAAAATTCCCCCTGAGTACTGCCTTGGCCGTATCCCACAGAGTTTGGTAGGATGTCTCCTCATTGTCATTCTCTTCAATGAAATTGTTGATTGTTTCTATGATTTATTTTTGACTAATTGGTTTTGGAGAATCATATTATTTAATTTCCAATTAGTTAGTAAGGGCACCTGGACAGGCAAATCAAAAAAAAAAGGAAAGAAGAAAACCAAATTGACAGTATTAAAGAAGAAAAGTGAAACCTCACCTCTAATGAAGGGGAAATTAAGGCAATCATTAAAAACCATTTTGCCCAATTATATGGCAACAAATATAACAATTTAGGAGATATGGATGAATATTTACAAAAATATAAACTGCCTAGATTAACAGCAGAAGAAATAGAATACCTAAATAATCCCATATTAGAAAAAGAAATTGAACAAGCCATCAAAGAACTCCCTAAGAAAAAATCGCCAGGGCCTGATGGATTCACAGGTGAATTCTATCAGACATTCAAAGAGCAACTAATCCCAATACTATACAAATTATTTGATATGATAAGTAAAGGAGACAAGTTAGAATTTTCCTGTGAGAAGTAAAATTAATATTCAAATTACACGAAGTATTATATTTATAAAGTTTATTAATAATAACTTGAAGCAAAGGAAAATAATATTTATTTTTCTCCATGTATCTATTAAATCTAATTTTTCTAGGACTTCATTCACCTCTCTTACCTCTTTCTTATTTATTTTTTGTTTTGATTTATCTAGATCTGACAGAGGAATATTTAGATCTCCCATTAGTATGGTTTTACTATCTATTTCCTTCTTGAGCTCTGCCAGTTTCTCCTTTATGAATTTGGGTGCTATGCCACTTGGTGCATACAGATTGAGCAGTGCTTTTTCCTCATTGTTTATACTGCCTTTAATCAGGATGTAATGACCTTCCCTGTCTTTTTTAATCATATCTATTTTTACTTTGGCTTTGTCAGAAATCATAATAGCCACTCCTGCCTTCTATGTGTTTCTTGTAGACAACATATGGTAGGATTTTGGTTTCTAATCCACTCTGCTATTTGCTTCCGTTTTATGAGTGAGTTCATCCCATTCACATTCAGAGTTATAATTATCAGTTGTGCATTCATTGACATTTTCATATCCTCCCCTTTTCCTACCACTTCTTCTTAAACTGTTTCCTTTTAAACCAGTGGTTTGCTTTTAGCCAGTATCCCTTATCCCCTCCCTTGATTAACTTCCCTCTCTACCCCCTCCCTTATTATTACCCTCTTTTTATTTTTAAAGACCTAATGAATTCCCTCCGCCTTCTTCTCTCCTCCCTTTTTTGACCTCCCCACTCCCCTGCTTCCCTTGGTTTATCCCTTCTGACTTTCTCAGTAGGGTTAGATAAGAGTTTTATATCCCAATGGATAGTATAGCTACTCTTCCCTTTCCAGGTTGATTACACTGAGAGTAAGGTTTAAATATTACCTCTTAATGCTCTCTTCCTCTCCTTATAATAGTATTTGTCCCCTCCCCTTCCCATGCCCTCTTTGTGTGTAATATAATATCCTATTTTTCTTATTTTCTCAAGTTTCTCTTGGTGTCCCTTACTATTCACTCCCCTCTTTCCCACCCCCCATGTCATCTTAGACCATTTAGTATTTCACCCTCTCCCTGTGAATTATTCTTCTGATTACTATAATAGTGAATACTATAATAGTGAATAGAGTTCACTACAGAGAATTATACAGAGCATTTCTCCACATAATGCTCTGTAGGAATACAGATAATTAGATCTTACTGAGGCCCTTAAAAAGGCAAATTTAAAAATTATGAGTTTTTTTTCTTTCCCCTCTATTTCTTATTTACCTTTTGATGTTTCTCTCGATTTTTGTGGTTGGATATCAAAATTTCCATTTAGCCCTGGTCTTTTCTGTGCAAATACTTGGAAATCTTCAATTTTGTTGAATGTCCATACTTTCCCCTGGAAGTATATAGTCAATTTTGATGGGTAGTTGATCCATGGTTGCAGGCCCAGCTCCCTTGCCTTTCTGAATATCTTATTCCAAGCCTTGTGGTCTTTTAGCGTGGAGGCTGCCAGATCCTCTGTGATCCTGATTGGTGCTCCTTGATATCTGAACTGTCTCTTTCTGGCTTCTTGTAAGATTTTTTTCTTTTTCTTGGAAGCTCTTGAATTTGGCTATTATATTCCTTGGCATTGTCCTTTCTTGGTCTAGTGTAGAGGGTGATCTATGGATCCTTTCAATGTCTATATTGTCTATATTGCCTTCTTGTTGTAGGACTTCAGGGCAATTTTGCTGAATAATTTCTTTTAGTATGGAGTCCAAATTTCTATTAATTTCTCCTTTTTCAGGGAGACCAATGATTCTCAAATTGTCTCTTTTAAACCAATTTTCTTGGTCTGTCACTTTCTCATTGAGATATTTCATGTTTCCTTCTATTTTTTCAGTCTTTTGACTTTGTTTTATTTGTTCTTGTTGTCTTGAGAGATTAGCTTCTAATTGCTCAATTCTAGCCTTTAGGGACTGGTTTTCAGCTATAATATTTTGGCTTTCCTTTTCAATCTGGTCATTTCTGGTGTTCAATTTGTTTATCAGTTCATTTGATTTTTGAGCCTCACTTTCCAATTGCAAAATTCTGCCTTTTAAACTGTTATTTTCTTGCCTGTTTTCCTTTTGAGCTATTTCCCATTTCTCTAACCAAATCTTTTCCAACTTTCTTGTCATCTCAGTTTTGAACTCTTCAAGAGTTTGTGACCAGTTTTCATTATTTTGGGAGGATCCGGATGCTTGTTTGTTCTCCTCCTCTGTTTGCTCGGTTGTCTGGATTTTCTCTATGTAAAAGTTGTTCGAGTGTTAAAGATTTCTTTTTCTTGTTGTTAATCTTTCTCTTCTGAACTTCCTGATTCTGGGTAGACATTGATGGCCCAGCAGCTTCTCAGCTTTATCCTCGCGCTCAGGGTCTGTCTGTGGTCTTTTGGGTCCTGAGGTCTGAGGTCTGGTTTTTCTCAAGGTCAAGCCCCTTGGTGGACCCCCTTACTTGGTCCTCTGCTGGAGGTTCCTTTATAAGTCTCAGGGTGCTGCTTCCACAGTCGTATACCCGTCTGCACTGGTTCCCCACTCAGGGTTTCAGAGCCATAACTGGCTCTTTTGAGTACTAGATATGTCTCTTTCTGCAGGAGCCATAAAATCAATTTTTTTTCAGGAGCTGTTATAGAAGTGTGCACTGTTACAGGAGCTCGCACTGTGAGCACTGTATGGCTCTCACAAAATTACATTTTAAAAAATGTGGTGTTTATGGCTCTCATGGCCAAAAAGCTTGCTGACCCCTGCCCTAGAACATGGGCAGATAGGATAGCCTGTTTTAAGTTAGAAAGGTCTGATAGGTGTTCTGCCTCTAATTTAAGTCGTTCAGGGACTAAATTTTTTTTTTCTGAGCTATAAGGGGTTTAATGATTTCCCCATAGCCAGGGATCCAGTGCATACAAAATCCTGTTGCTCCAAGAATTACCTTCAACTGTTTCTTAGTGGAGGGTGCACTTAATTTCTGAATATCTTCAGTGCACTTAGGGGAAATGGAGTGGGCCCCCACAATCAAAATAAACCATAAATATTTCACTTTGGGGAGACACTACTGAACCTTGACCTTTTAGACCTCATGGACTCTCTTATATATAGTTCTAAAAGGAGATGTTTGCTCTCTTCTTGGCATATTGTGGCATTTGATGAGGCCAAGAGTATATCATCTACAAAGTTTATCAAACAGCCCTCCTTAAACTTAATATTTGCTAAATTTTGTGTTAAAATCTATGAGAACAATGTGGGATTATTCTAGTACACTTGAGGCAACCAAAACCTTTTCCACTGGGAATCTTTCCAGGTGAAGGAAAATATATTCCTGGAATTCTCATGAATAGGGATCAAGAAGAATGCTGAACACAAATCTACCTCAGTGAAATATTTGGCTGTGCTGGGAATAAAGGAAATAATTGTGGTTGTGCTTGGAACCACAGGATGTCTCTTTATGAAATGATTTTTTACAGCCCCTAAATTCTGGACAAATCTACAGAAAGTTTTTCCATTTACATCTAATTTTGGCTTTTTTAAGAGTAGGATGGGTATATTATATTCAGATTTGCATGGAATTATTATTCCTGGCTCAGTTAATGAATCTACTACTGGGGTAATTACCTCAATTGCCTCTTTTGATAAAGGATACTGAGGAAGGGTGGACCACCTTTTATTTTGATTTGAACAGGAACAGCCAATTTAAGTAGGCCAACATCAGAAGATGATGTGGCCCAGAGAGACTCAGGTATATCAGCTGGGATTTCAAAGATTGGTGGCTCCTTCATATCCTGACTGTCTGAAAGAAGTATAGGGAGCAAATTTAAGGATTCTTCAGGCAATTCTAGTGTCATAGAGCCACCTGGAGAACAAATTATTGTGTCTATAAGGCACAATTATGCACAATCTCGCATAGAGAATGTTCCCACAGACACAATTTGAGGAGAAAGCTTTGGGATATTTAGGGGTGGCCTGACATCCCAACTACATTTTGAGAGCCAATGGAATCACAATCAGAATCAGGAGTACTCATAAATCCTGATCTGGAGATTCTAATGTTTAAGAGGCAATCATAATATGTATTTCCAACTTTCAGAGTTACATGAGGTTCATCTCTATGGGGGTGAAGGGGAGAATAGATAACTGGCATTAAAACATCAGGGTCTGGGAAATCAAAGATTTCACTCACAGATTCCAGAGCCCTTCCCTTACACCTTCCTTGGGTTTTCCTCTGGGATTCCCCCATGCTAAAGGTAATTTTCACCTTAAGGATAGTATGAACAAGCCCCATTTTAGGCATTTTGGTGTGAGCTGTCATTTGCCTCAATATTATTGTTTCTATAATAGTTATTATTTATAAAGTTATTATTTCTAATCACTGGATTCAACTTCTTATAGTTCATTATTATGAGACTCCTTTTCCCACAGAAATGACATGTCAATGACTGATTTTTGGATTCCTGCAAAGGGGCAATGGCCACTGCTTGATTTTCTTTTTCTTTTTCAAAATTTTCAGTTAAAGCTTTTATTCCCTTCCTTAATGTCTCTACTAATTCCTCATTTTTGTGTTCACAGTCATTAGATACATAAATTGAGACTTTCCTCAATTCCTCAAAGTCCATATTGGGCCATTTCGGGCAGTTATTCTTAAAATAATTTTTGTCCTCTTTGTAACAGTTATTTACAAACTGCCTCCTAATTTTCCTGACATTTCTCTCTTTGGAAAGATCTAGACCTATGTATCTATCTCCTAGCTCAATAAGTCTATCCATAAACTGTGAGGGATTTTCCTCCTCCAAATTGCCTAAGACTCTCAAACTTTGTCCATGTACCCAGCCTATAAGAACAATCATTCATTACTTTTAGTAATGCCTCTCTAGGCAGGAATAGTTTTTAATAATCTTCCTCTACATTAATATCTCATTTAGGATCTTGCTCAGGCCAGTGAAACGCTTTCTTTCCCTGGGCTTTATTAACATGAGAAACAATTTAATTTTTCTCTCTTTCTGTCAAAAAAGCTTGCAGCAAATTTTCTATGTCTACCCATTGTATAAATGGAATTAGCTCACCCTCATTCATTCTTTAGGCTTTAGCCACCAGGAATAATGTCATCCCACCCAACTTAGAATTAACTGGGGAGGGGGAGGTCTGTGACCCACATGTGATAGTAAGTGACAAATCAAAAACAAGTGACTGCCCCATAGGCAGTCCAAAACAGAGTTGAGGCTGCCATTTATCTAGGTAAAACTGGAGGTGGACACAGGAAGTAATGAAAACTGCTATCTTTTAAATATGATGGTAACTTCTTGTGATGGGCTTTTGGTGCTTTGAACTTGGCATTGAAGGAGCTCAGGTGAGACCTCAGACTACTTCCCTTTGAATTTTCACATGGGTAAGTTAGGCTGACTCTCTTCTTAGAGAAAGCCTTGTGGCTAGAATCCTTGTTTAATTAACTTCTGTGCCCCATCTGCTGAGGCCTCTGAAGCATTCCTTGTTCAGGACTCTGGTCCAGGCCAGAATTTCTCTCTCTCATTTTCCCTACCTTCAATCTTCCTAATTGTAAATAAAGCACCATAAAAGTCATCATGACTTGGATCTCTTTATTTTGGAATCGAATAATTGATCCCTGGAGACCAAACTTTAAATATCCAGTCCAACCATAATCTTCCCATTTCCCCCTTTACACCACGAAGGACCATAGGTCCCATAAATGATTTCTAGTTTCTTAATAATTACCATAGGATAATCTTCAAAGGAAGGAGTATGTTGCTTGAATCTCAATATCTTGGGGGATAAAAGGTGTGTGGTGTCTAAGGGAAATAATATATCTGTCCTTATTTAAGGAGGGTACTTTCCTTAAGGGGAATAGACCCTTAATTGCATTATTTTGCAGTTTTTGTCTTTTGGCTGGATATCTGTGTTGCTACAGACTAAGTAAGGGAAGAGGTACGTGGAGGAGTGGGTGAACTGAGAAGGAGGGGTTGGACTTGGGATGGGGAAGAAGGGTAAGAGGAAATGGGGTGGGGAGAAGGGAAAGGGGAGGGTGGGGGAGAAAAGGACAAGGGAGGGCTGGGGAGAAGTGAGGTAAGGGGGTCGGGGTAGGGCAGCCAGAAGCTGCATAAGGTAAGAGAGGAGGTAATCAACATGAGGCATAGATGAGGAGGGCTTAAATAGAGGGTAATTTTCCATCTAAATCTTTAGATCACTCAAGATTTTTTCAAAGTTGTCCATTTGAGTTTGTAATTTTATTTTATTTTATTATTTTAATTTTGAATATTTCCAATAGTTACATGTTTCATGTTCTTTCCCTCTCCCCAAACCCCCAAACCCCCTTAGCCAACAGACAATTCCACTGGGTTTTACATGTATCATTGATTAAGACCTAATTCCATATTACTGATAGTTCGACTAGAGTTATTGTTTAGTGTATTCTTCCCCTATAATACCTCCATTGTCTCATGTGTTCAAGCATTTATTTTTCCTCTCTATTTCTCCTCCCACAGTTCTTCCTCTGAAAGTGTCTAGTTTTCTTTCTCATAAATCCTTCAACCTTGCTTCTAGTAGAAAAGTCCGTTATGTTCGAATGTACCACAGTGTAACAGCCTCCGTGAATAAAGTTCTCCTAGTTCTGCTCCTTTCATTCTGCAACAATTCATGGAGGTCATTCCAGTTCACATGGAATTCATCCAGTTCTTTATTCCTTTGAACACAATAGTATTCCATACTATCCAACAGATACTACAATTTTTTCAGTCATTTCCCAATCTAATAACATTCTCTCATTTTCCAATTTTTTGCAATCACAAAGAGCGAGGCTATGAATATTTTCGTACAAGTCTGTTTATCTATGATCTCTTTGGGGGAGACAGTGCTCACTTAATTTATTAATAGTTTCCTTCTTTATACTCAAGTCATTCACATATTCTGACTTTATCTTGGTATAGGGTGTGAGATTTTGATCTAGACCATATTATTTTCCAATTTTCCCAGCAGTTTTTGTCAAATAGTGGATTTTTGTCCCAAAAGTTGGGCCCTTTGGGTTTATCATACACTGTCTTGCAGACATCACTTACCCCAAGTCTATTCCACTGATCATCCCTTCTGTCTCTTAGCCAGTACCATATTGTTTTGATGACCTCTGCTTTATAATATTGTTTAATATCTGGTACTGCTAGGCCACCTTCCTTCACATTTTTTTCATTATTTCCCTTGATATTCTTGGTCTTTTGTTCTTCCAAATAAACTTTGTCATAGTTTTTTCTAATTCAGTAAAGAAGGTTTTTGGTAGTTTGATAGGTATGGTGCTAAATAGGTAAATTAATTTGGGTAGAATGGTCATTTTTATTATGTTAGCTCGTCCTACCCATGAGCAATCAACATTTTTCCAATTGTTTAGATCTAGTTTTAATTGTTTGGGAAGTGTTTTGTAGTTCTTTTCTTTTAATTCCTGTGTTTGTTTGGTAGATAGATTCCTAAGTATTTTATATTGTCTAGGGTGGTTTTAAATGGTGTTTCTCTTTCTACTTCTTGCTGCTGTGACATGTTGGAAATATCTAGAAATGCTGATGATTTATGTGCATTTATTTTGTATCCTGCAACTTTGCTGAACTTGTTGATTATTTCTACTACCTTTTTAGTTGAGTTCGCTACAGAGAATTACACATAACATTTCTCCATATAGGAAGACGAATAATTAGATCTTATTGAACCCCTTAAAGAGGCAATTGTAAAAATAAGAGTTTTCTTTCTTTCCCCTCTGTTTCTTTTTTACCTTTTCACATTTCTCTTGGTTTTTGATGTTGGATATTGAACTTTCCATTTAGTCCTGGTCTTTTATGTGCAAATACTTGGACATCTATCTTGTTGAATGCCCATACTTTCCCCTGGAAGTACATAGTCAGTTTTGATGGGTAGGTGATCCTTGGTTGTAGACCAAGTTCTCTTGCCTCTCTGAATATCATATTCCAAGCCTTGGGGTCTTTTAGTGTGGAGGCTGCCAGATCTTGTGAGATCCTGATTGGTGCTCCTTGATATCTGAATTGTCTCTTTCTGACTTCTTGTAAAATTTTTTCTTTTACTTGGAAGCTCTTGAATTTGGATACCATATTCCTGGGTGTTGTCTTTTCAGGGCTTAGTATAGAGGGTGATCTATGGATCCTTTCAATGGCTATATTGCCCTCTTGTTGTAGAACTTTAGGGCAGTTTTGTTGACTAATTTCTTATAGTATGGTGTCCAAATTTGTATTAATTTCTGATTTTTCAGGAAGACCAATGATTCTCAAATTGTCTCTTCTAGACCTGTTCTCTTGATCTGTCAATTTCTCAGTGAGCTATTTCATGTTTCCTTCTATTTTATCAGTCTTTTGATTTTGCTTTATAAGTTCTTGCTGTCTTGAGAGATCATTGGCTTCTATTCTGGTATTTAGAGACTGGTTTTCTGCTATAATCTTTTGATTTCCCTTTTTGATTTGGTTTATCCTGTTTTCTAGCTGTTTGATTTTGGTCTCCAATTTGCTTATCAATTCTTTTGATTTCGGGGCATCTTTTTTGAATTGCCAAATTCTAGCCTTTAGAGACTGATTTTCAACTATAATCTTTTGGTTTTCCTTTTCAATCTGGTCTGTTTGGTTCTTTAAGGATACCAGCTGGTCATTTCTGGTCTTCAATTTGCTTATCAATTCATTTGATTTCTGACCCTCACTTTCCAGTTGAGAAATTCTACCTTTTAAACTGTTATTTTCTTGCCAGATCTCTTCCATCTTTCTCATAATCTCAGATTTGAACTCTTTAAGAGCTTGTGACTTGTTTTCATTTTAGGGGAAGGTTTAGATATGATTACTTGTTTGTTCTCCTCTGCTATTTGTTCTGTCTGGATTTTTTCTGTGTAAAATTTGTGGAGTGTGAAAGATTTCTTCTTGATCTTTCTCTTCTGGTTTTCTTGTGTCTGGCTTGCCATTGTTAGCCCAGTGCCCTCTCAGCTTTATCCTCATGCCCAGGGTCTGTTTGTGCTCTTTGAACTCCTGAGGTCTCAGGTCTAGTTGTTCTCAGGGTCAAGCCTCCTGGTGGTCCCCTTGCTTGCTCCTCTGCCCAAAGTTCCTTTAATAGTCACAGAGTGCTGCTTCCACACTCATGCACCCCTCAGCACTGGATCCCCACACAAGGTCTCTGCCTATGCTCAGGATCTGAGTCTGTACCTGTGTTTGAGCCTGCACTCAAGGGCTGTGTTCAAAGACCTCGTGTTCTTTAGCCTCCTGGGGTCTTAAGTCTTTTCTCCCCTTAACTTCTGTGTATTGGCTCCTATGTGGAAGAGTGCTAAGGGTGGCCAATGGGGGTCAAGTGACTTGCCCAGGGTCACACAGCTGGGAAGTTTCTGAGGCCAGATTTGAACCTAGTACCTCCCGTCTCTAGGCCTGACTCTCAATCCACTGAGCTACCCAGCTGTCCCCTGGGGTCTTAAGTCTTGCTCTTCTCAGGAACAGGTCCTGGTGATCCCAGGTAGTTGCTAAGGACTTAATTGATGCTCCAAACTTGCTCTAACTCTTGTGCGCCAGCTTTGGCCCTGTAGGTTGCTTGGGGAGTGGAGGGGGTTGCTCAGCTCGCATTTTAGTGAGAGCTATTTCACCCCCTTATAGCATGGAAATGCCCTGATCCCACGTACTTTCTTCGTTCGTTTGGATTTGTTTTTATGTCCTCTTCAGGAGTCCTATATGTGTTAGTTAGGAGAGGTTAAGCATGCTGCTTCTACTCTGCTGCCATCTTAACCCAGAAGTTCCATGATATTCTTTCCACTAACTTTTTAGTTGAATCTCTAGGATTTTTTAAGTAGACCATCATATCAACTGCAAAGAGTGATAGTTTGGTCTCTTCATTGCCTATTTTAATACCTTCAATTTCTTTTTCTTCTCTAATTGTTACTGCTAGTGTTTCCAGTACAATGTTAAATAATAGAGATGACATCCATGATTCAAGCCTGACCTTATTGGGAAGGCTTCTAATTTATCCCCATTGCAGATGATGTTTGTTGAAGGTTTTAGATATATACCATTTATTATTTTTAGGAAAGGCCCTTCTATTCCTATACTTTCTAGTGTTTTCATTAGGAATGGGTGTTGTATTTTGTCAAAGGCTTTTTCAGCATCTATTGAGATAATCATGTGTTTTTTGTTGGTTTGCTTGTTGATATGGTCAATTATGTGAATGATTTTCCTGATGTTGAACCATCCTTGCATTCCTGGTATAAATCCCACCTGATCCTAATGAATAATCCTAATGATCACTTGCTGGAGTCTTTTTGCTACTATTTTATTTAAGATTTTTTTAATCTATATTCATTAAGGAGATTGGTCTGTAGTTTTCTTTTTCTGTTTTTGATCTACCTGACTTTGGGATCAGTAACAATATTTGTATCATAAAAGGAGTTTGGTAGAACTCCTTCTTTGCTTATTATGTCAGATAGTTTGTATTGCATTGGGTTTAGTTGTTCTTTGAAGGTTTGATAGAATTCACTTGTGAATCCATCTGGTTCTGGTTATTTTTTCTTAGTCATTCAAGTTTCTCTTGGTGCCATCTACTATTCACCCCCCTCTTTTCCCCCCATATCATCTTAGAACATTTAGTACTCCAACCTCTCCTTATGAATAATTCTTCAAATTAGTATAATAGTGAATACAATTTTTGTGAATTACACATAAAATTTCTCCATAAAGGAATACAAATAATTTTATCTTATTGAAGCCCTTAATGAGGCAAATTTAAAAATAATACTTTTCTTACTTTCCCCTCTCTTTCTTATTTACCTTTTCATGTTTCTCTTGGCTTTTGTTGTTGGATATAAAACTTTCCATTTAGTCCTGGTCTTTTCTGTGCAAATACTTGGAAATCTTCTATCTTGTTGAATGCTCATACTTTCCCCTGGAAGTATATAGTCACTTTTGTTGGGTAGGTGATCTTTGGTTGTAGACCTAATTCTCTTGCCTTTCTGAATATCATATTCCAAGCCTTTAGGTCTTTTTAGTGTGGAGAATGCTAGGTCCTGTGTGGTCCTGATTTGTGTTCCTTAATATCTGAATTGTCTCTTTCTGGCTTCTTATAAAATTTTTTCTTTTACTTGGAAGCTCTAGAATTTGGACATTATATTCCTGGGGGTGTTTTTTTCAGGGCTTAGTGTAGAGGGTGATCTATGGATTCTTTCAATGTCTCTTTTGCCCTCTTGTTGAATAACATCAGGGCAGTTTATTTGGGAAATTTGTTTTAGTATGGTGTCCAAATTTCTATTAATTTCTGCTTTTTCAGGAAGACCAATGAATCTCAAATTGTCTCTTCTAGATCTGTTTTCTTGATCTGTCAATTTCTCAGTGAGATATTTCATGTTTCTTTCTATTTTATCGGTCTTTTGACTTTGCTTTTTTAGTTCTTGCTGTCTTAAGAGATCATTGGTTTCTACTTGCCCAATTCTGGTATTTAGAGACTGGTTTTCTGGTATAATCTTTTGATTTCCCTTTTCTATTTGGTCTATTCTCTTTTTCATTGGTTTCCTGCTATTTAATTGGAGTCTCCAATTTGCTTATAATTTCATTTGATTTTGGGGCATCTTTCTCCAAACTGGAGTTTCTACGTTTTAACCTGTTAATTTCCTTTTGAGCTATTTCTCACTTTTCTTGCCAAATCTCTTCCATGTTTCTCATGATCTCAGATTTTAGATCTCAGATCTCTTCAAGAGCTTGTGATCCATTTTCATTTTCTGGGGGAAGGTTTGGATGTGTTTACTTGTTTGGTCTCTGCTATCTTCTCTGTTGTCTGGATTTTTTCTGTGTAAAAGTTATCAAGTGTTAAAGCTTTCTTCTTGATGTTTCTCTTTGGAGGTTCTTGTGCATAGCTTGCCATTATTATTATGCAATTTTTCTTTCTCAATCAGAAGTCTGGTTGAGGCAGATAGGCTCTTTATATATAGAGCTGTGGAGCAGTTTTTGCCTGAGTCACAGTGCCATGCGGCCCTCTCAGCTTTATCCTGGAGATTGCAAGGTCAACTCTCTTTTGGCTCTGGGTCTCATGTCTAGCTGTTCTCAGGGTCAAGCCTCCTGGTGGTCCCCTTGCTTGCTCCTCTGCCAAGGCTCCTTTAACAGTCTCAGGGACCTGCTTCCACAGTCATGCAACCCTCAGAACTGGGTCCCCACCCAAGGGCTGAACCTGCCCTTAAGTCTGTATTCAAAGTCTGCATTTTTTAGCCTCTTGGGGTCTTAAGTTTTGCTGCTCTCAGGAGCCAGTCCTCTGTGGTGTCAGGTAGCTGCCAGGAACTTAATGAATGCTCTAAACTTGCTCTAACTCTTGTGCACTGTCTTTGGCACTGTGTGGTGTGTGTGTGTGTGTGTGTGTGGGGGGGGTTTATCAGCTTGTGTTTTAGTGAGAGCTATTTCACTGAGATCCCACATACCTTCAATGCTGCCCTGTATTGTGGGGCCCCATTGTCCATGTGGATTTGGTTTTTGTGTCCTTTTGAGGAGTCATGTGTAGGTGGGCTAGGAGATATTAAGCAAGCTGCTTCTACTCTGCAGCCATCTTAACCCATAAGTCAAACATTCCCCTCAGTTTGTAATTTTAGTAAGCTAACTTTCTGTTGTTTATTTTTGAGGAGAAATAAAGTTTGAAATGTCTAGTGAAAATAAACACACACAGGAACAGTATTAAACAGAGCCAATCTGAACTTGTTAGCTTTTCTAACTCATTAAAATTCTCTGTAAACAAAAACTATTTTAGGGAAGGAGTAAACTGTTCCTTTAGAGTTTGAACCATGTTTTTTAGCATCATTTTTACTCAGATAAGCTCTATGGCTTTTGATTACAGGGGAAAGAAAACACATTTTCTTGAAGGTAAAAACAAAAGAAAACAAAACCTTAGGAATTAGTGAGGAGGTTTGGAAGAGTATTCTTCCTTCCTCTCCCTCCATGGGCAAAAACACCAGGAAAACACAAGGGTATTTGAGTATAGAATACAGGCTCCACCTGATGTTTGGGTCAGGAAACCACAGCCTAATTCCCTTAAATCTAGCTTTCTATCCACTGAGTTACTATCTGCCCCCTACTGTGCTGGGTTTCAGGGTCTAGAAAGTGGTGTGGAGACCCCCATGTGGGCTAACCCTTCAGTTTTCACCCTCTCAGGCAGGAGTGTGAAAAACCCACAGGGTCAGTCTAAAATTGACATGGAAACTTAATGGGGATGGGTTGGTCAGTGTGGAAAGAGTTACTCAGTGGTCTAAGCGGCCTCAGCTCCAAGCTGGAAATAAAAGCAGCTAGTGTGCACATGAGACCTATGTGGGTGGAGGAGGGGTGTAGCCATACTAGGAGGCAGAGGGCCAGCTACTCAGCTATACACAGTGACCCGAAGGAGATTAGCTTCTTACCTTCCTTTCAGGGAACTCAGGGAATCAACAGTAGGAGGCAGCAGTGATAGACTAGCAAGGGCACCATTGGAAGCCACGGGAGGGATGGGTGAGGACTGCAGTGGGAAGCAGCTCATCTATTTTTGGCCAGGAGCCCCAGTCTAAGTTCCGCAAGCAAAAGCAGAAGGGTGGAAATGCTACTACCAGGCTCCCATTGTGGGTGGTCCCCACCACCACGAAAACTCTGAAGAGAGTTCCCAGGAGGGGAAAGGCAAAAAGGCTGTGGCAGGAGAGAAATGCAGTTTTAATTTATTCACTTAGAGAGGAGTAAGGGTCCTAAATTCCATACTTCATGTTGCCAAAAATGTAAAATTTAAATTAATATCCAATAACTCCAAGTATTATATTTTATAAGATTTCTTAGTAATCACTTGAAGTAGAAGAATTAAAAGAACAAAGTACAACTTAGTATGACCAGATGAGTAAAATTTTCCTGCCTGGCTCTCATCCAAACTCAACAACCACATTTCCAGGAAAAGAGAGAGGGAGGAGCTACACAAAACTTATATCTTCCCTACATCAGTATGCTAGTGTAAATACACAAATGGGATTTTTGGAAAGAGAGTTCTGGGAAGCAAATTCTAATTACACAGTGATGATGGACATCCTTGTTTCATTCCTGACCTTATTGGAAGGGCTTCTAGTTTAACTCTGTTACAAATAATGTCTGCTACTGCTTTTAAGAAAAATCTCATTTATATCTATACTTTCTACTGTTTTTAATAGAAATGAATATTGAATTTTGTAAAAAAATTTTTATGCCTGTATTAATATTATTTGATAATTTTTGATATTTATTAATTTTCTTGATTTTCTTACATTGCTCTTACCCCTCTAGTTTTTCCTCAACCTCTCTTTTCTGGCTTTTTAAAGTGTTTTAAAGTCCTTATAAAAACTCTTTTTGGACTTTTGACAATTTTATATTTTTTTTTCATTTTACAAGAAGTTGTTTTAAATTACTGTTTTCTGAATTTCAATCATGGTTTTTTCTCTATCCATAGTAGCTATATGTGGTTTGGTTCTTTCTCTTTTGTTTACTCATTTAAAAAATGGTGGTCCCAAGGGTTTAATACTAGATTTGTGCTGTAGTTGAGCTCTGCTTATGGTGGAGTTGGGGGGACAATGTCTCTGGTTACTGAGTTTTTGTGCAGTTATTTCCTAACCCTTAATGAGTTCTTCCAATTTCTGATCTCCAGAACCATCACCTGCAAGGTCAGAGATATTCAGTTCTTGGTGGGATTCTTTCCTCACTGTCTCTTAACTCTTCTACTTTAGACTTGATCCTGGTTGTGTGTGTGGAAATTTGGGTATAGTAATCTTATTTTGCCATCTTGTCACTGATATTAAACATTTATGATAAAAATTCCATACGAAGATTTTTCCACAATTGTTTTCTATCCTGATTCTCTTTATTTATAGGCCCCAATAATTTTCAGTTTTATGTAAAGTATATAATTGATTTTATCATATATGAATACCTTTATCCTTTGTTTAAATGAGAATTCACAGCTGTCAACATTATCTACTTCTGTTTTCTCAAATTATTGTGTTATATGACATATTTTGTTTGGGTCACATACTCCTTTGGAGTTTATTGCTTCCTCTAGCAGGAGAAAAAAAACCAAAAACATCTAAACCTAATTTCTACCACAATGCTTTCAAGTATTCTTAGCAGTGTGTGTGTCAAATAAGGAGATCTCATCCAAGTAATTTGTGTGCTTGGGTTTATCAAACATTATGAAACTGAAGTTTATTACTTTTAGGACTTATAGCTGAGTATTCTACTGAAAATGATTTCAATTTTTCTAAACAGTTCTAAATAGATTTAATTATTATTATTTTATACTAATTTGAACATTTTTACCTCTATGCCACTTTTACCTACTTTTTTAAGTTATTATTTTCCTTAAGATTCATGAATGTTTTATTCCAAAGGAATTTTGTTCTTTTGTCTAGATGTACATAATAATATCTTGGTAATTTGATGACTATGACATTATATCTATAAATTGACTTACTAAGTATTATGGTTTTTGTTTTGTTGGCATAGTACCACATTTAAGATTAATATTTTCTTGTTATGTAAAAGTATTTCATATAGTTGTATTTATAAAATTCTCGACTAGTTCTTATAAGTAGATTGCCAGACATTTCATATATTCTCATTTCTATGTTTCCCTTGGGTGTTCTTATTGATTTATAAAAAGATCAATTGTGTTTGTGGGTGTATTTCATATTGTTATACTTTGTTAAATTAATTATTTCAACTGATTTTATTTGACTAGCAAGTTTTAATTTTATTTTTACCTTAATCCTTATTTTATAGTTCATATTTTTCTAAAACTGAATAATAATAGTCCTATACTTGGATAAGGAATGTACTACACATATAAGACGTGCATATTGATATGGCTGACAAAATGTGGTTGGTAAGGAGGCATAGTTAGAATCTCTGGATTCTTGACCCTCCCTGTCCAAGGAAGGTCTTGATTCCTGCCAGGATGGAAGCATGAAAATGATCCATTAAATTATATGTTCTTTTTTTCATTGATATGGAGTATAGAGCCATAATTATATCTATCTACTTGCCTTAAGATATTACTAGTCTATGAAACCTTTTATTTTAGGCTTAAAAAACAACAAAGCTATCAGCTTCCCTGGTTTCTTTCACTTGAAGGAGAATATAATCCAAATATTCACTTGAAGACTCCTTCCCATCAAATACTTGTTACACAAAAGGTGATCACAAATGGTCAATAGCAAGAGGATTCTTTTATCCAAACAGATAGAAATTTTATAGAAAATTTACTTCTATAGATTGGAATATACCAGGAAATATAAAATGTGAATGATTGTCTTAGTCTTTCTTAGTTGAACAAGATCTTGTTTAACTAAGAATGATGTCCTAATATTACTTAAGAAGAAATCTCTGTGGACCAAAATTAGAAATCAGGACCACACTGAGAAACTTTCTTCTGCTTACATTTCTTCAGGAGGATTTTTATTTTGTCTTTCAATGTCAATAGTCAATAAATATTTATTAAGCACTTATTATGTTACAGGTCCTGTGCTAAGCACTAAGGATACAAATAAGAAATATTGTCTCTGCCCTTAAGTAATTTATAATCTAATGGGGGAAGATAAAATACAAAAGAAATAAAAAAATGAAAGTGGATGCCAAAGCCAAAGATGCTCCCTTTTGTGGAGACATACATGGGACATGAAATTAGCTTAGAAGTTTCTGAGCCTTCTTTAAAAGCAGGCTGTAAGAGAAATTTATTGTTCTATCCTTTAGCCCTTGAGTCAGAAAAGAGAGGTAACTAGGGTACTAAGTAGATCTTGAATATCACATCCGAATTAATCTGAATGATAAGTTTTCAGAAAGTTAGCTTATCCTGGGGAAAAGCATGATGATTGTGGATTTAATAGATTTTCAAAGTTAAATTTGAATTAATTTGCAGAACTAGTTGAGCCTGGGTTTTTTGGAAGTAAGGAGTTCAGTTATAAGAAATAAATTTTTTTGAAGCTTCATCGTTTAACTTCTCTATTTCTTGTTTTCTTATTTATTAATTGTTATGTCTTTAAGTTATGCTTTTGTCTCATTATTGGACAAAATGGTTTTAAAAACAATTTTACCTATTTCTTTTTTAACTCCTGTGAATTTTACCTTATAGTTTTCAATATCTTTAATATAGACAATCTTATGGTGTATTTTAATACTAATTTTTAAAAACCTCTTGTTTATATGAATTATTTTAATATTTTTCTTTTTTCAATTTTATATAACATTTATTTTCAGAATTTCCATATTTGAGATTAAAAAATTAATTGTTCTTAAGATTTTGTCCTATGCTAAATTTATTGATATTTTGCTTCACACTTTGCATGATTAGAGGAATACTAGAAGCGTCCCAGAAGATTGGTAACTCTATATCATCGTTATTAACTTAACTTGTAAAATTTTATTAAAAATGGTTTTAAATTGAAAATGTATGGAGACACATACTGCTAACATATGTATTATAATATCTACTGAAATATGTTATACTATATATGTGATACTATAGAGTAAATCTATGAAGAATAAGATTAGGAAAAAATTCAGTAATCTACTGGTGACAAATATCAAAGAGAGGAGCCAACTCTAATGTATGACCTCAGATAACTTTATTTGTAATAATAGCTTACATTTATATAGCAACTGCCAAAAGGCAGAGAAGCTTTATTTTCCTTTTTATTCCTAACAGCAACTTTAGGAACTATGTGCTATTAGTTTCTCTGTTTTGTAGGTGAAGAAATTTAGGCAAATAGTTTAAGCAAGTTGTCAAGCTTCATAAAATTATTGTCTGAGACTGGATTTGAGCTCAGGTCTTCCTGATTCCATGCCTTGTAATTTTCCCCCTTTACTTTTTAGGCATAGACTTTGAACAACAATAAAGATGAACTAGAGATCCTAATGTAAGGAATGTAACTTAATTACACAATTTTTCCATATAGTTCTGCTCTGATACCTAATCTGAAATAAAAGTCATTCTGGGTTCTTTTACATAGTAGTTGGTTATAATCAATTTCCTGAGGAAGAGAGAAATTCTCTCTAAGAAGGGAGAATTTCATGATTAGTAGGATAACAATTTTATTGGTGATATTTTTGTTCATGCAAAACCAAGAAACAATGGGAAATGAAAGTTGACTTTTGAATCTGTGCAGTCCCATTCTAGTGACTAGTGTAGAGTAAAATGTGTCAGAGATTACTGAGAATTATATAGATTTTTAGCTTTACCTGCTACTCTGAAAGAAACTGAAATAAGTCTTTTTTGTCATCTCCCTTAGGTCATTTTGTATTATCTCAGTCTTAAATTACAAATTTCCAAGCTTATAAAAATAATCATTGAGGATTTTGTAAAGATTTCATAGTATGGAGTGGAATTTGGGGGGAGTTTGAACCCTCAAAATCAGTCTAATGAGCAGACAGGAGGATTGATGAGATGCTGGCAGAGAAAAAGTGGTTTTACTTGGAGAAAACAGTAGACAGTGGGGAAGAGGGAGGGGAAGGGAAGGAAAAGGAATTCTGCCAGCACCAGCTGCTTGCTCAGGGCAAAAATCTCCTCTCTGTACATGTAATCATAGACTTCTATAATAATATTGATGCAAGAGTCTCCTCCTTCCCCCTGTCCAATCTCACAGAAGGGGGGACTGTAACATTTCAAATCTTGAGCATGTGATTTTTCATAATTAAAACCGCCTAAAAGCCCCCATGATAAAAAACAAAAACAAACCCATGACTATCATGGGATTTTCAGTCTTGGACAGTAAAGATACAATTGAAACACCTTGTTCCTTCTTATCTTGACCCTCTTCCTAGAGTTGGTATATTTCCCAGGCTATAGATAAGCTTTTCAAAAATCGGTCATCAAATGAGAAGTCTTAGAAAGTTGCCTGGGGCATCAAGATGTGAATTTAAATTCTTTTTCAACAACTTTATTACTTTACTAATTATTTTAAAATATAATAAAATATATTTAATTCAGAAAGCATAGCTGGTAGATGACTAGTAGATGGCAAATGAGTAATATTCCATAAACATACAGCCATTGTTTAGTCCGTTAGTATTCCTGAGCTGTGAAAGATAGCAAACAGCCAGCACTAAATTGTTTTCAGCTGAGTCTATTAAAAACTAGCATATGAACAGTGTTGTATATATGCAGTAATTTGAACAACTCATATCTCTTCCCCAAATTCCATTAACTTAGAAAGTTCATCTCCTCCCCCACCCCACAAGCTTAAATTCTCATCTTTAAGAGTTGAGATAGGAGAGATGACTAATTGAAGGGTAGTGGCAATACTTACAAAGGAATCTCTGATAAGCACAATGAGCAATGTTATGACACAGTATGAAGAATGCATATATTACCAAAAATACTGAAAAAATAGATCGAACACTTTCCAGGTAAAAGTGAATTGCTCTAGATTGCCCTAAGTGATGCACATAGGGAAGAAAAAAAAAAAGCATGGTCAATGACAATTTATTATTCATCTCATCTCTGGCTGACTTCCTCAATCACTACAAAAGCTAAAGTGGTAACTACCTTTTCCAGTTCTCCATTGTCTACTGTAAGATCCAAATGAATTATATATAGAATTTTAAGATATATATTGTAAAAGGGCATTCTTAATCCCTTGCTCTAACTGGAGAAAGAGCTGGCTGGCTCAGTGGACAGAGCCAGGCCCAAAGATAAGAGGTTCTGTTACCATGGAGACCAGCCCACAGTTAAAGGAAATAGAAACTGCTCTCAGAGAAGAAGTGATATAAGAATGACAGTTGGAGAGTGAGAGAAAAAGGCAAGCATGAAGTGTGAGAAGGGGACTTTTGCTCTAAGGTTTTCTAAGGGCAGGGTGCTGCTGGTGACAGTTAACTGCTATAAATCTGATTGAAGGAGAGTGTGTGGATTGGTAGCTGACCTTGTTTAGTAAGTTAGTTAGAATATATATATGTATATGTGTGTATATATATATATATATATATATATATATATAGTGTAGGTTTGGTTTGGTTAGTAGGCTGAAGAGTTATTAGTGAGACTCTTTCAAACGATAGTTTTTAGGTAGTTTATAGGTTGATATAAGAAGATTTAGGTAGTACTAGGATAGATAGTATAAAAATAGCAGGCTACTAGAGTGGGGGATGGTTGAGAGAAGTGAAGCAAAGCCAGTTGGAACTCCCTCACAGATCAATTCAAAAGCCTGCTCAATTACTTTAGGGGATATAGACTAATGGCTTCCCTATAAAGAGTGGATTCATACACTTCTTATACACAGGATTGGATGAGGGAAATGTTTCCCAGTAGATAGAAAGATCTTTAGTCTGCTTGTGATGTAAACAGATTGGGATAGTCAGACAAACTTATTCACAGCCCTTCCCTCCCTAACTGAAATTCAGTTGAAAATGGCGGAAGCTTCTTTGGTAGGTCTATGGCTTGTTCTCCTCTTGAATACTTGGTTGGATGAATCAAATGCTATCTGAACTGATATAAGTGCTTTAATATAGACTGGAAGTAGAGGGAAGGGAGGAAGGATAAAGGAAAATGGTTATAGGAGATCTTTATTGACTATCTACTGAAGCCTAATAAGTCTTTGAATCCAGTCAGGGCAAAAGCCCCAAACCTCAATTTATGTTCCCCTCTGTCCACTAGGCCTTCCTTCCTAACTGTTTCTAGATGAATTAATGATGATAAGTGGGATTATTGAAGGTGTCTGTTGATGTTAAAGACAGAGAAATTGGCTCCTAAATGAGTCTCTGATATCTCTCAGCAGTCTTTGAATGCAGGGTCAGACTCGGCAGGAATTCAAAGATGGTCACAGGAACAGATGCCCAAAGGTCAGTAATGGCTTGAGTCAGCTTGATCCCAGAGATAGCAGGTTAACACCTCCTCCTGGCATCGCCCCAAAACTGACTCCTCAGCTTGGGGTTTTGTCCCCCTTTGTATCTTGGTTCCAACAGTCTTCAAATGACTGCCTTCTTTGAGTTCTGGTGCACCCCATTAAAATTCTACCCTACAATAGTAAAATCTCTGTCTTCCCCATCTTTCCTTCTTTACTATTTTCTTAATTGAAACAAAAATTTGTTAAACTGCTCTCCTATCTTTGTCAAGCTCCTAATTTAAACCCCTATAATATAGATATATCTCTATAGATAGATATAATATGATGTAGAGAGACTGAGAAAGTTGTCATTACAAAATAAGTCCATTAATTGAAGAGGACCCTATAAAAGTCATTAGACATAACTACTTACTGGTTATAGAAACTGGATTCTGTGATAAATAAGAGAATAATTAGCATTATAGACCAGTGGACTTGGAGCTTGCTTTTTTTTAAAAAAAATATACCAAACAGATTAGCTCAAAAACTGCTATTTTAAGTGAAGATTTGCTAGATAATCTAATAACCAGTCCAATAACATTTGAGGGCTAAACTCAGAACCAATTTGTTTGAAGTGTTTTAGTTGATAGTTGATAGTGGAAAGCATAAAGGTATGAAATGGAGTATATCAGTGTTGGCTAGCTACAACTTCAGGTTTAGGACTGCAGGACTATATTTCAGATGACTATTACAATCAAAAGGTACATAGTAGACCTACTGAAAGTCTAGTCAACTTATAACCAAACTAATTTCTTATGTTTCCAGGGAAAGCAGAGTAATTTAGACATGCAGGCACTAAAAAACTATCTAGAATTTGGGACTAGGGATATATATGACAAATCATCCATGCTGATTTGTTAGGACATCATATGTTTAACTCTAGGGAAATGCAAGAGGATAGTCTTTGAATTTTTAGAAGCGTTTTCCCAAAAAGTGACTGACAATAAAACTTTAAATAACTGGCAAAGATCTGGTCATCATCATTGGTTTCTTTATTAGTTATAAATCACTAGCATTCAAGGCTTGAATGGGTTGGGTTGTATATTAATGAAGTTGATTCACACATTGATAAAAGTATGGATCTATATTAGCATCAAAGCATGACAGGATGGACCAATGTAACAGAATGGGGAGAACACAACCTAGGTTCAGTGAATAATAACTTCTTTTGGAAAGAATTTCTAAAGATGAGAGGATAAAGATAAAAAATTTCTAAAGATGAGAGGAATGTCAAAGATAAAGTCAATCTAGACTTCATCAAAGTTTTTGATAAATTATCTCCTACTATTCTGATGGGGGATATGGAAAAGCAAGGATTAGAACAGAGGTATCAAACACACCAGTTAAAGACCGCAACTGAATTAGATGTAATGTAATGAAGAAATATTTAACAAAACAAAAGAAAATAGAATAAGACATGAGTAACATATTTTTAAATGAAGTAAATATGCAGCCCACAAGACTCTTTATGTATTGATTAGTGACTAGTTTCTCTTGAGATTATTACCACCATATTAGACAATAATATAATTAGAAAGATTCAGAAGTGATTGGATGGCTATAATCAAAGTTTTATTTTGTTCTTTTTGGCAGTAGTGATCAATGGAATTTGCTACCTATGGTGGATTTAGTGGGAATAGAATTTGGAGAAAGCAATTGAGAAGAAATTACCCCAGAGGAGAAAGAGAGGAAAAAATAATGGAGTTTGGGCAATTCTTTTCACCACACTATCCTTTTAATATTAATACAAAAACTATTTAATAAACAACAACAAAACAAAGGAATAGCTCTTAGGAGATATATGGCATTTCACATTTGTCACCTGATGTCACCATTAAAAGAATTTGTGCTTTCATCTGCCCAGTTTTTGTTTTATTCTTTGGTGGGACTTCTTCTCTAATAGACTTTACTCAATGGTACTTAAACTCATTGAAGACACAACTGGAGGTTCAGTTTCTATAACTGAAATTCATGAGTGACCTAAACCATGATTTTTACCCAAATCTCCATTAGTCTAAGGGTACTGATTTATCTGTCAAGAAAACTTTTGCTTTTGAAAATTGATAAGTCGACAGATTGGTTTCAAGAGCTATGACTCACAAGTCAAAATATATCTTGATACCTGTGAGTAAAGTGGGTTGTAATCTTTTAGTGTTTTTGGAAGAAAATAATTATTGATCAAAATGTCATAGAATATAATGCAAACCCAATTAAATGACAAGAAGGTAAGTATTTTTTCATATTAATGGCAGTTGACACCATTGCTGACCTTTTAAGAGCTAGCTCAGATCTATTTTAACACAATTTTCTACCAAAAGAAAAATTTCCCATCTTCTGAAATATACAACATTTATTTATTGGGATTCTTGCCCAGATTTATTTTATGACTATACAATGTTAAGTTCACTGATAGTACTTCAGTTTCAGATTCAAACATTTTATTTCTCATTCTCATCATGCACATAATAAAATGGAATTGCCTAACTACATCACAGTAATAACAATGTTAACTTCCTAAGTCATTTCTTTTATAAAAATTCACACAAATATATATTTAAAATGAATATTTTCTTAATGCAATAGAATTGTACATTAAAATGCACCAAATTGAATGTTTATCTATATGTTTGATTATAAGTTTCCAGATTCCCACTCAAGAATACTTTTATTTAGTTGATTTATTTGTTTTCTTGAAAAGCATTTATGAAGTGCTTACTATGTGTCAGGTACTATGCTAGAGATTACTAAGGACTAAGGTAAAAATAGAAATGAAGCGATTCTTTCCTTCTGGGTATTTCCATATGTAATAAGGAATAAGATAAGTGCAAAATTTAGAAAAGTACATTGAAAATGCAAGCTTGAGTTGAACATTCTAAGGGCTTTTGGAATGTGGCAAAAAGGACACAGAGCTTTTGAACTCTGGGACAGTTGGGAGGTTTGCCACTGATAGAGAAGCTTGTGTCCTGATCTCACTGAAGAAACCCCACTTGAGGAACTACAAAATAGGTCTGGATCAGTGGCTTTGGAGGGTGGACCTCCAGATCTATGACAGCCTATTGTAGTGACCTAGTGGAGTTAATGGATGGTACCAACTTCCTGGACCCTGGGATAGCAGAGAACATCATTGGAGCAAGTAGTGAGATCCCTAAACCCTGTAAAGCTTGTATTTAGTCTAGTCTTAGTGTAGTGTAAGTTTTATCTTCCCTAACCTGATTTCCTGGACCACCTAAACCCCTGTATCTTCCCTCCTATAGCAGTTAAGTGTAGTTTGCCCCATTCCCACTTGCCCTACTTTATTTTATTATTAAAATCCTTTTATGCTGCTTCCTACTGTCTCATTATAACCCCAAAGGACTCACAAATATTTAATTAGTTTCCCTGGCTAAGTTAAGTGTTTAACTGTCATATCAAGTATTCCTGTCTCCCCCATTCCCCTATTTCACATATTATTGAAAAGAGTTGGAAGAAGTGAGGTAAGGAAGGAAGGAAAATGAACACAATTTTGTAAATATAAAATATATATGTTGGGCTTGTGGATGTCACCACAAACACATAGGGAAGAAAGATGCATTTAAGGAATGGGGATTTAGAAAAAGGTACACGATGAGGGGACTCTTCTTTTTAAAATGAAGAGCTGAGGCATTTCTACCTAAGTAGTTATAGCACTTAGAATAGAGGCTATCTTTTCTGTGAACTTGAATTTTTCATGTAGGGGCTTGAATGTCTCTGCCAAACAATGCAATATAATTTTTGCTAAACATTTCCTGTTTGTCTGGACTATAATCTTTGAAGCCTAGATTACCTTTGGCCTTTACCCATGTCAGGTTTACTTAACAAATAATAATAAACTGCCCTTAGATTTGGAATTCCCCAGTTTCTACACTCCAGAACTCCTCTATTCATCTATATAGAGAAGTGGGTCCAAAAAGGCACAGAATAAATTTAAAACCAAATAGATTTTCTTTCCCACTTCACCAGGTACTTGCTTAGTCTTCAATATGCATATATTGCCAACAATATTTTTAAAAACCTTGTACTTATCTAAAGTAAATATAAAATAGCTTCATTGGGAAATAGTAGAGCATTTAGTTTGGCCAAAATAAATCTTTAACTGCAGAATGGATTTTCCAAACCTTCTCTTCTTCAAGAACTTGACAGCAGTCCCTTCCTTCAGCATTTCAGTGGAGATCTCTGATTCATATTTTAACATTTTCAGAGCCATTTGCTGAAATATCTTTCTTCTTCATTCTCCATCTCTTGATTACTTCTTTGTTGCCTACTAACATATCATATTATTCTTCACTCTAAAAAAATCTCTTGGTAGAGCCCTATATTCTGCAACAACATAACTATTGTTCTTCCCTTTCTCCCCTAAATTTCTTGAATGAAAAAAGAAACTAATTTCATGTTTTTACTTCCTCTCCTCTCGCTTCCCTTAGATTTGACTTCTTGTCTCATCTCTGTTACCAATAACTTACCTGAAACATCTAATGAATTTTCTCAACTCTCAGTCTTCTTGACATTTCCATTTAATTTTATACTCTTGTACTAATCCAAGATATTTTTTCCTCTTTGCATTTTTATGCTGCTTTCTCTTGGTTCTCTGCTATTTGTGTGAACACTCTTTCTTCTGCTATATATTCACCCACATATGTTCACTAACTCTGGATGTTCCCAAAGATTCTGTACTTGTCTCTTTTTTCTTGTCTCTACTCTCTGTGTACATTGTTTTTCTCTCTAACTCTATGATCTAGCAACACTGTGCTACTTGCTGTTTGTTCCTTCTCATCCTCTTGTCTTTACATCTATTGCCCCCATATATGTCCTCCTCATCTTTGCTTTTTGTAAACTCTGGTTTCCTTCAAGACTTAGCTAAAGTATTGTTGTCTACATGAATATTTTTCTGTTTCTCTTAGTTTTTAATGTGGTCCTCTCCAAATCTACCTTGCATATGTCCCTCCCCTATATTCCTTTTCTCTACTGGATTCATTTTCCTAACTCCATTCCCCACTTACACTGGGAATTCTTGGGTTGGGTCCATGGAAACTAGCTGACTGACTACTAATTATCTCAAGATTCTAGGAGAGAGATTGTTCCTTCTAATGCTTTTGAGACTATCAGTATGCTTTCCATTATCAATCAGCTTTAACCATATTAGCTCAACAGATGTGATATATTGAAAAGGTGGAGCAAAATGGTTGGTATAAAAGAATTCCTCCAAGAACTTAGGACATCTTCTTCCATTATACACTCAGTGTCCATGGACTTAAATGGACTTAAAATGGAGTTAAAATGGACTTAAACTTAAAGAAGACAGATGCAAAAGCATTTATGGAAAGGAATTACTTTCCTAATCCTGACACATTGAAGTGAGGGAAACTAAGTCATTGTCCAGATAACCTGTTTTTTTCCCTGGGGAAAATAGAAATCATAAATGATCTTTCCTGTGAAGACCCAAAAAACACAGTCAGTATCCTTTAAAAAGTAACTCCATTTACTGCCTCACAGTCCAGGATAAGATATACCCAGACCCCACACTATTAACCAAAATAGCTTCCAGATGATAAAGTTTGCTTACTTCATCAAGGTTATGTATCATTAATTAACATTGTTTGCTTTGTATCTTTGCACCCTATAAAAACTGCATTGTAATTTCAGTCCAGTGCAGCTTTCACTAGGAAATTGCCCTGGCCAGTAGATATAATCATAATTAAATATTGGTTCCATTCATCTAATCTTCTGGGTGTCTGGCCTCACTTTATGAAGTACAACAATTCAACAGGAAGTCCCTTTTCTTCCACCTTCATGAAATTCTCCTAAAATTCTTCTTTGGTGTGATTTTCTGTTGTTCTCCAAATACCAGTATCTTCATTCCCAGAATCCATAGGTACTTATCTCTTTGAGGGTCATACTCTAGAAGGCAGTAGCTAGCTTAGACTTTACACAACCATCTGCAAGTATTTCCTTTATCTTTGAATAATATTATTTTTGGCGGATTCTTTGACTTAACAAAGGTTTCCAGTGCAACCTCAGTGGTTCTGATGTACCTCCACCATCTGAACAATTTTATCACTATATCCTTATTCACTTAAGACCTGGAAAGAAGAAAAAGAAAACAGATCCAAATGTCAAGTTCTCATTGACAGATGGAATATAAGCAGAGAAATGTAGCTTGATACCACTCCCTCAGTCACAGAAAGTCTTGCCTCCCTAACTACCAGGAAGAAAAGAGAGTAAGAGATTTTTGTTATGTAAACTCAGTTCCACATAAGTACCTACTGTACTTATGTAAAAGAGTATGTATTACTTATGTAAGGTAAAAAGGGGTTTTTGGTTCAGTGAATATTAAAAAGTTTGGTTGCCAGGGAATTGAATAATTATCAATCACCAATTAAAAAATAACCTCAAGTCAAAATGACTTTTATGGAAGTTTATTTACAAATGAAAAGAGAGAAAATAAGAAAATTAGAGAGAAGATAAGGTAGGATAATTAATCTGACCTATTAAATAATTTACGCCAGGCCCTGGTTTAACCCAAGCAGATCTAACTAGGCTTCAGGACGAGGCTGAGGCCTGAAGACTGGGGATGAATGAAGTAAAAACCTCAGTCTCAGAATCTCTTTTTAAAGAGCAGTTTCTTTAGAGAAGTTCAAAAAGATTTAGTATTTACACTCACCACATGTAATTCTAAGGGAAAGATTTAAGAACAGTCTTACCAAGTCCAAGGTCTCAGCCAGGGCCCCTCCAGGTCCAAGACACAAATGAGAAGAGCTCCTTCAGGTTCAAGACACAAACAAGAAAAGATGAGCTGAACTCCTGAACTCTCTTTTAAAGGGGCTTCTTTTGCATCACTTCCTGTGCCTTTCTCTTAGTTTACATGTCCAATCCCAACAGATGCTTTTCTTAGGACTGCCCAGGAGGTAGTCAGGAAATTCTGATTCATCACTCACTCTAGCACACTTGGGACACAGACCTCCCAACTTGTAAGTTAAGTGGAGTTGTTTATACTTTTCGGTGATTAGATTTGAGAATGGACAAGGTAGATTTAATCTCATTATCACACTACTGAGTAGTCAATTTTCTCAGGTCTTTCAGACAATTAGAAGATTTTCGTTTTTATATATGTAGCACTAAATCCTTTATTCCAGTTTTGGGTTCCATCTCTCCTACAATCTATCACTTCAAACCTGAGTTTTCAGATCAGAGGTGTGCTGTTAAAAGTTTCACTACTGCATAAAAGTATGCATGACACACTTTTAAGTTTCATTTATATTATTAACATTTTCTCCACTTTCTTACATTTAGATAACAGGCAAAATGATAAATTTAAACCATATTTCTATGTTTTTGATTTCCAAGGTGTATTTCATACCAACAATGTTGCAGTCAGTTCTCACAAGCCAGTTTGAGGTGGCTTCAGCAAACCCATGATTTAGAAAACATAAACTATTTTAATAATGCATATTTGCCGAAATCCAGCCTTCCTTAAGGTCATAAAAATTGTTAACAGCAAGAGAAAGCTAATAGCAAGGAGATTAAAAGAATTTGGGAACAAAGTTATCTTGGGTCTTAGATCCTCCCTTCTAAAGTCTTAAAATTCTTTTTATATCCTCTTTCCCCAAAAGAGAAGTTGGTTGTAGTTGGTTACGAGAAGAATCCATGTCAGGACAAATTTTAATTGAACTGTCCCATGTCTATTGCATAAATCTTGGCTTACAACAGTGTCAATTGAGGATACAGCCATATAGGGGTTAACTCAAGCCTGTAGTTACACTGGCATCTTGGCCTATAAAACTCTGTACCCCTGACCACTGCCCTAGAGACCAGTCACAGCAGTCATCTTCACAAGATAAGTCCATTATCCCCACAACAAAGCCAAGGGGGCTTTATTAAACAGTGATTGGCCAGCAGAGGCTTACCCTTCTTTCTGGTCCATCCAGCTGGCCGATACTCTGACATATCTGGCTAGCTTTCATGCTACTTCTGGCTAGGGCTTGCTCATAGCTTCTTTGTACTCACATTTTTCCTCCTATCGTTTCCATGGTTACTTTCAACTCACAGTTCTTCTGAACCTGGAGTAATTTATGTACCCAACTGGGTGTATCTTCAGATACATTTGCAACCAGTCTGCTGAGCTGCAGCTGTTTTCTCTTTTTTCACAAAAAAAGCAATAAAATAACCCATTTGATTTATTATTACTTAACTGTTAGACCTGTACAAGGTAATGATGTAATCTCTTCCTGAACAAGCAGGAGGAGAAAATAAAGGCTTGTCAGAGCACATATCTTCTAAAAAACTCCCTACAAACTAAGGTAACATTGAACTTTTTCTCTCTCTGTTAGTACTATGGAATTGCAAATGTTATTCTTTACTTGGCCTCTGTGGCTTTCTCCTTTTATCTTGTTGGTGGTGCTGCCGTCATTTTTTTTTTATTACTTTTTTCCCCCATTACATAGTTCTTGCCATTGCCCTTTGAACTGCCACCTAATGGCTACATATTTGATACAATGAATCACTGAGAGACTCTAGCAGTGATGGCAAAACTTTTAGAGATGGAATGCCAGGCTCTGCCCCCACCCTACCCCCAAGACAGAGTACCATGCCTGCCCCCCACAGAGACTGAATGTTGTGGCCTGTTCCCTCCCACCTTCAGTACCTCCCCCCTCATAGCTCTAACAGGGAAGGGAGGAAGTGCTCTCATTGGGCTGTTGGGCAGAGGGATGGAGAAAGTGAGGAATCACCTCAGAGAAGGTGAGGGTAGCACCTCTGCCTGCATCCCCCTAGCTTTCTAATAACAAACTCTGGTGGAGGGGAGGGCAGCATGTGTGCCCAGTGAGAGGGCTCTGTATGCCATTTTTGGCTCCTATGCCATAGGTTCACCATCACTGCTCTAAGGGATTGCATAATCAATTCCTTTAATAAACATGGAGTAAATAATCTCCTGGTAGAAGCAGTCCCTAAGTTTGTTAAATGCAGTTCAAAAGAAAGTAAAAGCAGATGAAATGAAGAAAACTGAGGGAGACATGGAATCAAAGGGTAGAGTATTGTAGAGTAGGATGTTAGAGAAAGTGGATTCTGTGTTAAACTACATAACTTTACACACCCAAACAGTGTTGTTATGAGCTAAGAAACTATTCAGGAAGATATAGGGAAGTTTGAGATATTTTTGTTCACATGTAAATTGTTCTGGCCCCTGATATAAAGATATCTTTATATCAGTAAACCCCTGACACCATGAGTACTTCTTTGATGACTCCATTTATCTCCTTATAACAGTTTTATTTAATAGCTTTTACTTTATGTTTTGTGCACACCACACACACCAGTGTTAAGTCTTGCTTTTTTTTCCTGCTTTGCATAGTTGGTGTCCTGGCCCTTATTTAGCAGTCCATGCTGAGCATCATGCAGTGATCTTCAGCTAACAGGTAACAGATCATACAGTGCTGGCAGTAGCAGAGTGATAGAGAAAATCATGATGCCTTGTCCTACAAGAAATAGCATAACCATAACCTAGAATGATTAAGAGTGATATTACTGGATGTTACAGGATAATGGAATTTATTTCAATTCCTTCTCATTTTTTAAATTTTTTGACATTGAACAGAACTTAATTATGAAGAATGATAGATTTTATGTTTAATTTTTATAATTTTGTCAAATAGTTGTTGTTTTTTAATTTCAAAGTTCAATCATGAAGCTTCAAATAAAATGTATTTTAACTAGTCTATTGACAATTTCTACTTATCAATATCCATCTGAAAATGTTAAATTCAATGTGGTTTGATCAGGACAGAAGTCAGAGGGATTAATACTTTCTCATTAAATTTCCTTATTTCTGGAAGTTATGATTCTTAGTTCAGCCTGACTGCACTATTTTTTTTTTTTTTGCTATCATTTGCTTTTGATTTAGACTTAGGTAGTAGCATATTTTCCTTAACTTGTAATTCCATGATTTTTATACTATATTTAGGATTCTACATATATTTCTTTTTTTTTTGGGGGGGGGGACATAATAGTTTATTTAAATACTCGAAAGGCGGTTGTGTAGCAAATGGATTACACTTGTTATAGGTTACCGCAATGGACAAATTTAGTGGGCAAAAGTTGCAGAGGTACAGATTTCAGTTTAATAGCACTGAACTAGATAACCTTTTTTTTTTTTTTTTTTTTTTAGCATTTAACAATGTTGTTTAATAAGTTGTTATTTTATCATATATTTAGTATATATTCATTAGGAAATAATGGTTTCTAAGTTTTTTTTCTTTTTTTCTTTTTTCTTTTTATTTTCTTTTGAATATTTTCCCATAGTTATATATTTCATGTTCTTTCCCTCGCCCCCAAAACCCCCCCCAAACCCTGTGTGGCTGACTCACAATTCCACTGGGTTTTACATGTATCATTGATTAAAACCTAATTCCATATTATTGATAGTTGGGCTAGAGTTATCGTTTAGCATCTACCTCCCCCACTGATTTTTTTTTAACATTTATTAATATACATTTTTAACATGGTTACCTGATTCATGCTCCTCCTATCCCCTTCACCCCCCCCAAACCCCCTCCCCCCGCA
>NC_058130.1:279552888-279647852 GCF_016433145.1 Gracilinanus agilis | reverse complement strand
GTGGGCGATAGGGGTCAAGTGACTTGCCCAAGGTCACACAGCTGGAAGTGTCCGAGGCCGGACCTGAACCTAGGACCTCCAGTCTCTAGGCCTGGCTCTCAATCCACTGAGCCACCCAGCTGCCCCTATTATATATATATATATATGTATATATATATATATATATATATATATAATAGTTATTCATGATTTGTTATTGTTATTCAGCTTTTTTTGTTGAAATATTGTTGGTTGAGTACATATGACCACATCTTTTCAATTCTGCTCTTGGATCTTCTGCCATAATAGGATTTTGTAAATATCCCCATTGGTGTTCAATGATAATTCCATCTTTACTTCTGTTTCTTATTCTGGCAAGCACTATCACATATATTATTGTAAAATTATCTTATGATGTTTTAATACCTTTTTTGGTCAAATATTATATAGGAATATATTCATTTATGAAAGTTATAGGAAACACAATCGCTTTTTAAAAATCTAGTTTGATATTATTGTTATGCTAATTGGATTCATAAACTCAAAAGTGGGCTTTGAGATTTCTAGATTATGTATGTCTAACTTTTCCATAGAATTATTTATTAAAACTGCTATTTTATTCTGTTTATTAAGTAAATTTCTAGAGTTTCCATTCAGTATAGTTCATGATCTCACGCTTTTCAATTTTTCCCTCCTCAGATTTCAGTAGTTCCTTGATTTCACACACACACACAGAGTTATGTGAAAATGTATGTACATATACATATGTATGTATATATACATATCTTTAGATATATAATAGCTGTGTGTATATATATACACACAGATATATAATATAGCATTATGTGAATGTATGTATGAATACATATAGAGGATTATGCATATATTTTCATATATGTACATATACACATATATTTATCTTTATATGTGTATGTATGTACATTATATATATCTTTGATTTTATAATTTATATTTTTCCCTACATATTTTCTCTTTATGTTTTTATCTATGAGGATATATAATATGTATACATGTGTACATATATAGCTATGTAGGCTTAGGGACAAAGTTGTGTTTTTGTGTATTCCTTGTTTTATTATTAATCTGCAGTGTTAATGTAATGAATTACTATGAAATATTTCCAGAAGATTGGATAATGGTATTTCTGATCTCTTCCAGTATATCTTGATTCTTTGTGATACCACTAGAGGAAGGCATATATCTTGTTCACTATAATCTTTAGCGATGATCATAATGGTTTTGAATAGAGTTAGCCAGTCCATTTATTTCTTAGCTCAATAAAAGTATTTTAATTTCAGTGTGCAAAATGCTAACTCAATCGATGGTATTTCCAGAGACTGAAAACATTTCAGTATTCCTACTAGGGAACAGAGAATCTTTGATATAGATTATGATATAAATAGATGGCATACCCTTATTTTGCTGATCTCAATGCCACGAACAATTTTAAAATTTTAAGGAATTTTTTCTTATCATATAAACTTTGAAGATTTCTTTTGCTAGTGTTGTTACTTTACAACATACTAGCCTTTTCCTATCTTCTAATTTGTTGTGACTGGCAGGGAGAATTAGAATCCTTTCTTCTTTTATCTATGCCTACTACAGTGGAGTGAACACAAGTGCAAGAGCTACAAAAACTCCATTCTATTTCTAGCTCCTAGGCACTGTGTATAGTGGAAAGAGTAATGGATTTAGATTTAGATATCATGGGATCCTATCCTGCCTTGACCATTTACTACTTACATAACCTTAGTCATGACATTCCATCTTTAAAAGACACATTTTCTCATCATTCTACACTCTTTCCAATATGTGTTCCATGTTTGTTCTTGGAACAATAATTGAACCAATATTCTTTCAGAGATCTATTATGTTATTGTTCCTCTCAGTTACTTTACCTTGGTTTCTTAGATTAAAACTTAATCTCCTATCTGTGTTATATCCATTTTTAGACTATAGTTTCCATGAATATAAGAACTATTTTACTTTTAAAGTTTGCATCCACAACATCCAGCACAGTGTCTGAAATGTCACACATAATAAATGCTTGGTTGATTGTTCTTTAAAATTAGGACAATGGACTAGATAATTTTTAAGATACCTTTTAATATAGGATTATCTACTGAATATTACATTGGATAAAGTACTTCATACTTTTTCTTTACTTTCAAAATAAAGAAATTGGATAAAAAGATATAAGCCCTCTAAAGTCATTGATGAAGTCAAGTAGTTGTTCATATTTCCCAAGTCATCATGTAACCATTAGAAAATGCATATTTATTGATTTTGTTTTATTTTTTCTTAACCACGTAACTTTTTTTTTTAAACCCTTACCTTCCATCTTAGAGTCAATACTGTGTATTGACTCCAAGACAGAAGAGTGGTAAGGGTAGGCAATGAGGGTCAAGTGACTTGCCCAGGGTCACACAGCTGGCCCATGTAACTTTTTAAAATAGTCAATTAATGAATTAATTAATTAGGAACATTTTTCATGGCTACATGATTCATATTCTTTCCTTCCCCTTCTCTTTTCCCCCTCCCATAGTCAAGGATCAATTCAACTGGGTTTTACATGTGTCACTGATGAATACCTGTTTCCATATTATTGATATTTGCACTAGGCTGATCATTTAGTGTTTATGTCCCCAATCATATCCCCATTGACCCATGTGATCAAGCAGTTGTTTTTCTTCTGTGTTTCTATTCCCACAGTTCTTTCTCCGGATGTGGGTAGTGTTCTTTCTCATAAGTCCCTCAGAAATGTCCTGGATCATTGCATTGCTACTAGTAGAGAAGTCCATTACCTTCAATTATGCCACAGTATATCAATCTGTGTACAATGTTCTCCTGGTTCTGCTCCTTTCATTCTGCATCGACTCCTGGAGGTCATTCCAGTTTCACATGTTCATTATTCCTTTGAGCACAATAGTATTCTATCACCAACAGATCCTACAATTTTTTCAGCCATTCCCCCAATAGAAGGACATCCCCTCATTTTCCAATTTTTTGCCATCACAAAGAGCATGGCTATAAATATTTTTGTTCAAGTGTTTTTCTTATTATCTCTTTGGGGTACAGACTGAATAGTGGGATCAAAGGACAGGTAGTCATTTAAAATTCTTTTGATATAGTTCCAAATTGCCTTCCAGAATGGTTGAATCAACTCACAACTCCACCAGCATTGTATTAGTGTCACAATTTTGCCACATCTTCTCCAATATTTATTAATTTCCTTTGGTGTCAGGTTAGCTAATCTGCTAGGTGTGAAGTGGTACCTCAGAGTTGTTTTGATTTACCTTTACCTAACTAGAAGAGATTTAAAACACTTTTTCATGTGCTTATTGATAGTTTTGATTTCAATTAGGTAATTGCCTTTTCATGTCACTTACCCACTTGCTGTTGCCTTTTTGCTATTATTCTACTTAAGATTTTTGCATCTACATTCATTAAGGAGATTAGTCTGTAGTTTTCATTTGTTGTTTTTGGTCTGCCTGGCTTTGGGATTGTTAAGGGAACCCCTTCCTCAAGGATCATGAACTTTTTGCTAATCTGAGCAAGCCCTAGGAACATGACCTGGACTTGTAACCCTATGTTCCCAGTCATGCAGAAAGTTCATGATCCTAGGAGTAAGGGATTCCCTTAACACAATCAATACCATATTCGTGTCATAAAAGGAATTTGGTGGAACTCCTTCTTTACTTATTTTGTCAAATACTTTGTATAGTATTGGGATTGGATTAGTTTTTCTTTAAATGTTTGACAGAATTCACTTCTGAATCCATCTGGCCCTGGGGTCTTTTCTTAGGAAGTTCCTTGTTCAATTGTTCAATTTGTTCAATTTCTATTCCTGATAAAGAATTATTTGAGTATTTTATTTCTGTTAATCTAGGCAAGTTGGTATTGTTGTAAATATTCATCCATATCACCTAGATTGGTGTATTTCTTGCCATATAATTGGACAAAATAGTTCATAATAATTACCTTAATTTCTTCTTCATTAGAGGTAAATTCGCCCTTTTCATCTTTGATTCAGTTAATCTGGTTTTCTGCTTTCCTTTTTTTATTAGATTAACCAGTTCTTTTTCTATTTTATTTGTTTTTTCAACATACCAGCTTCTAATCTTATTTACTAATTCAATAATTCTTTTACTTTCAATTTTATTAATTTCTCCTTTGATTTTTAGGATTTCCAATTTAGTTTTTTTCTGGTTTTTAAAAATTTGTTCTCTATTTCTTTAATTTGCATGCCCAATTCATTGAGCACTTCTCTCTGAATTGTTGATACACTTAGTGATATAAATTTTCCCCTGATTGCTCCTTTGCCTGCATCACATAGATTTGGTATGACGTCTCCTCATTGTCATTCTCTTCAATGAAATTATTCATTGTTTCTATGTTCTATATTTAGTTCCTTAACAAACCAATTTCAAGAGTATCATATTTTTAAATTTCCAATTAATTTTTTGTTTGTCTCTCCATGTACCCTTACCAATTATTTTTGTATTGTATTATGATCTGAAAAGGTTGAATTTGTTATTTCTGCTTTATTGCATTTGTTTGCTATGTTTTTTTTGCTCTAGAGCTTGGTCAATCTTTGTGAATGTACCATGTGCTGCCAAAAAGAAGTTATATTCCTATTGGTCCCTATTTATTTTTCTTCTTATATCTATTAACTCTAATTTTTCTAAGATTCATTCACATCTCTTACCTCTTTCTTATTTATTTATTTTTTGGTTTGATTTATGTAGATCTGATAGAAGAAGGTTCAGATTTCTCATTAGTACAGTTTTACTATCTATTTCCTCCTTAAACTTCAGTAGCTTCTCCTTTGGAAATTTGGACACTATACCTTTTGGTGCATATATGTCAAGTACTACTATTTCCTTATTGTCTATACTGCCTTTTATCAGGATGTTATTACTTTCCATATCTCTTTTAATCAGATCATTTTTACTTTGGCTTTATCAGATACCATGATTGCTACTCCTGTCTATTTTTTTCAGTTAATGCTTGATAGATTTTGCTCCAGCCTATTACCTTTACCCTGTGTGTGCCTACCTGTCTCATGTGTGTTTCTTATAGACAACATATGGTAGGATTTTGGTTTCTTAGGCACTCTACTATTTGCTTCTGTTTATGTTCATCCCATTTACATTCAGTTATGATTACCACTTGTTTATTCCCCATCATTTTGATTACCTCTCCTAGTCCTGCCCTTCCTTCTTTCACTATGTCCTTGTACACCAGTGTTTTGTTTTTAATCAGTTGCCCTAATCCTCACCCTTATTTTACTTCCTTTCCTATACCCTCCCTTCTTATTCCCCTTATATTTTTCTGTAGGGTCTATTGAATTTTCTCCCCACTCTCTTTCCCTCCTTTTTAGTTTTCCCTGCTCCACTCCCCACCCCTAAGTTTTCCCCTCTCAACTTCCCTGTATTGTAAGATAGAATTTGATTCCCCTATGGATCTAGATGCTCTTCCCTCTCAGAAGTGATTCCATTGAGAGTAAGGTTTAAGTATTACCTATTAGCACTCCCTTCCTCTCATTCCTAAAATAGTATTCTTCCCCTCCTCCTTCTATTAATCTCTTTTTGTAGTATAATTTATCCCATTTTTCTTATTCTTTCAAGTTTTTCTTGGTGCCATCTTCTATTCCTCCTCCTTTCTTTTTTTTACATATCATCTTAAACCACTTAGTACCCCAACTACTACCTATGAATAATTCTTCTAACTAATATGATAGTTAATGCAGTTTTTGAAAGTTACAAATATTTTTCCATTTAGGAGTAGAGACGATTTGAACTTATTGAAGCACTTAAAAGAAAAAAAAATTCCTCTCTTGTTTACCTTTTGATGTATCTCTTGAGTTTTGTAATTGGACATCAAATTTTCCATTTAGTTCTGGTATTTTCTTTATAAATACTTGAAAATTTTCTATTTTGTTAAATGTCCATACTTTCCCTGGAAGTTTATAGTCAGTTTTGATGGGTAGAGGATCCTTGGTTGTAGACCCAATTCTCTTGCCTTTCTGAATATCATATTCCATGCCTTGTGGTCTTTTAGTGTGGAGGCTACCAGATTAATCCTAATTTAATCCTAATTGGTGTTTCTTGATATCTGAATTGTCTCTTTCTGGGTTCTTGTAATATTTTTTCCTTAACTTGGAAACTCTTGAATTTGGCAATTATATTCCTGGGGGTTGACTTTTGAAGGTTTAGTGTAGAGGGTGATCTATGGGTCCTTTTAATGTCTATTTTGCCCCCTTGTTGAAGAATTACAGGGTAGTTTTCTTAAATAATTTCTTGTGGTATGGTGTCCAAATTTCTGCTAATTTCTTATGTTTCAGGAATACCAATGATTATCAAATTGCCTCTTCTAGACCTGTTTTCTTGATCTGTCATTCTCTCATTGAGATATTTCATGTTGCCTTCTATTTTGTCATTCTTTTGACTTTGCTACATTAGTTCTTGCTGTTTTAGGAGATCATTGGCTTCTACTTGCCCAGTTCTGGTCTTTAGAGACTGATTTTCTGCTGTAATCTTTTGATTTTCTTTTTTGGTTTGGTCTATCCTGTTTTTCATAGTTTCCAATTATTTAATTTGGGTCTCCAAATTCCTTATCATTTAGTTTGATTTGGGGGCATCTTTCTCCAATTGGGAGTTTCTATCTTTTAAACTGTTAATTTCCTTTTGAAATATTTCCCACTTTTCTTGCCAAATCTCTTCCATCTTTCTCATGATCTCAGATTTAAACTCTTCAAGAGCTTGTGACCAATTTTCATTTTTTGGGGAAGGTTTGGATGTGTTTACTTGTTTGTCTCCTCTGCTGTCTGCTCTGTGGTCTGATTTTTTTCTGTGTAAAATTATCAATTGTTAGTACCTTTCTCTTGTTCCTTCTGGTGGTTAATTCTTGGGCTTTGCTAGCCATTATTATGCTGGTTTTTCTTCTCAGCCAGAAGTCTGAGTGAGGAGGCAGGCTCTCTATATACAGAATTGCTTAGCAGTTTTTACCTGAGGCTACTTTACAAGTCACAGCAGTGTTGCCCCTCTCAACTCTATTCTCATGCACAATGTTTGTGCTCTTTAGGCTCCTGGGGTCTCAGGTCTAGATGTTCATAGTTGCAAGCCCCTGGTGGTCCCAGTCAGTTGCCAAGAACCCAGAAATTGCCCCTTGCTTGCTCCTTTGCCAGAATATTTTTTCCCCACCCAGCATCTGAGTGGGCTGCTTCCACTGTCCATTGCCCCTCACGGCTCTATCCTGGAGCCCAAGGTCTGTGCTCTTTCTTTTCCTGGGGTCTCAAGTCTTGCTGTTCTCAAGGGCAAGCTCCTGGTGGTCCCTGTTAGCTGCCAAGAAGATAGAGTCCCTGCCCCCCTGCCCACCCCGCTCTCTCTAACTCTGCTGTGCTGCCTTTGATTCTGGTGCTGTAGCTGGGGAAGGGTTGATCTCCAATTTTTTTGATGGGAGCTATTTCACCCCCTTATAGCTTGGAAATGCCCAAATCCCCTGTACCTTCGATGCAACACCCTATTGTGGGGTCCCTTCATTCATATGGATTTGGTTTTTTGTCCTTTTGAGGTATCATGTATACATTGGTAGTGAGGAGAGTTCTACCCTGTTCTACTCTGCAGTCTTCCAAACCTGGAAGTCCCATTTGAGAAGATTTTTAAATAGGCTAGAAAATCCCTTTTTATATCTGTAGCTGACAGTTTTTGTAGATCACAGCATTTTCAAAATAAAAAACAAAAAAATAGAAAACATTTGTTTGACAATGATTGTTTCTCTAAATATTTTTTTGAAAAAGCTGTTATTTTTTTACTTGTTAGTTTAAATGTCACCTTTTTAATAAAAGGACAGAATAAATGTATTTTTTAAAGTTATAAAATAGAAATCTGATAGCGTATTATAGAGAATCAATGATCATGGATGGCATCTAGATGATTCTTTTTTCAAAATCTCAATTTGCATTTTACTAGTTTCAGCTCTAAGGAACAAGATGTTCCCAAGATATAATCTTCCTAACATAATGCCTACTCCCCTTTCCTGACTTATTTTATGCATTATCTCCCTCCATTAAATTGTGAACACCCTGAAGACTGGAAAGGTCTTTCTTTTTATTAATTGAATCCTCAATGATTCAACAGTGCCTGGTGCTTAGTAAGCACTTAATGTTTATTTGTACATTCACTCTTTCTACCTCTTTTATAAATAAAAGTTAATTTTAACACTTATAGTGTGTATAGTGAATGTACTCTAGAGTAAGATGTAAGCACAAAAAATTCACTTTTTAAAATCCCTGTATATATATTGTGGAATAGGGTAGGTTTATCAATAATTGTTGGGGTTTTTTTTTGATAATTTAACAATAAAATGCTATAATGGTTAGAGTGCTGACTTGGAACCCAGTAAGACCAGGGTTCAAGTTTTGCCTCTGTCCTGTTCTACTTTGATTCCAGAAGAAGCTGAACCTCTTTGCTTCAGACTATTTTCTAATGTTATGAATTTTAAGAAAGACATCTTGTGCATATTGAGTAGAGGAGTTTTCTCATTTTGGAATTCCTTATTCTAATTAAATCATAGGGCCCTATGTCTTCCTAATGATTGTGTAATTAATCAATATGCCTCACCGAAAAGCTAAATTTCAGTACTGAAAATTCAACAGGATTGTGATTTCAGAATTCACAGACTGCTATCACCTTAAAAGTGTATGTGTTTGCATGTGTCCTTAGTTGCTAACATCTGTTGCAAAAAAAAGGAGACCTTATATAATGGTTTAAGTCTGTGCATGAGATTTTGGAATAAAGGAGTGCCAAGTGAGAGTAGATTAAAAAGATGATGGAGATTGGGTTTTAGGCATTCATTGGTCAACAAAAATGTGGATGTGTACTGGTAAATGTTTAACAGATGTACTCTGTGTGTGTGTGTGTGTGTGTGTGTGTGTGTGTGTGTGTGTGTGCCTCTGGTAGGAGGGAATGAATGCACAAAACTCAATTTGAGTTTACTCTTCATTATTAAAGTTTTCTTAAATCTACACTTTCAATAAAACAATAAATCAAATTGTGATTTGTAGCAATTCTCTATTTCTTACACATAAATGCTTACATTGGAATTTTGAGCTGTTTCAAGTATTTCCATGATATACCTTAAAAATAGGAGTCCTGATGATCCTGAAGTCAAAGAAAAGGCTCCAAAAATTACAGGCTTCCTTGAAAGTTTATCAATTCTCCATCATAGCTACTGACAAAACATTGAGAAATGGTAGCAAACCAATGGATAATTTCCTCACCACTTGAAAAATATTCCCTGGTAAATGTTCATTTGAATTTCCTCCATCAGTCAGCCAATAAGTGCTTACTCTATCCTAGAAACCATGGTAATGTTACAGTTAAAATTTATCTTGGAGACTTTATATTAAATTATGATTATTTCATTAGTAAAAGAGAGAGAATGAAAAGTATTATCAGGTTTCTGACTACTAAAGTCTCCTGGCTGCACTGCACTTCATCAGTTCCCAGATTCCCTACAGACCCTGGCCCATTATTTACATGAGGCACAAGTTGGGCCTAGCAAGCCAAATGGTTAGGCCAGATAAATTAAAGCTAGTAAGGCCAGCCAAAGTGAGAGTTTGCATTCAAGAAGAGACCCCTGCCTCAAAGAGACAGAGTTCTCTCTAGGCCATCTTGTATATGGTCAATGAATCATCATTCCTACTTGGCTTTCTAATCAGGTGGTCTGAGTCACAAGTCCTGGTCATGAGGCATGTAACTACACTAATTAGGGGCTTCTGCCAACCCTTTAAGGAAGCCTGGGCTTTAACTGGTCATACAACTGTCCCTCTTACATGCCTTGGTGAGCTTTCTTAATGTGCATGTGTCTGATTATATTTTTATGTTAATTTCACACAGTAAGCAAAAAGAGGCAAAAGAGTACTTCTGAAGGAATGAGTCCCATTATCGAGTGGAAAAGACAAAAACAAATATTTATAAAGAAGCTAGATAGCAGATAAAAAGGAATGATAATCAGAGGGAAGGCACTAGAATTTAAAGAGTTTGGGAAAGATTTCTTGTAGAAGGTGGAATTTTAGCTGTGACTTAAAGGAAATTAAGAAACCCATAGAGAGAGATAGAGATTAGGAGGGAAAACATTCTATCTAAAGCCAGAGAAAAAACCTAAAGCCTAGAGATGGAGAGTCTTGTCACTGAAGAGCAAGGAAGCCCATGTCACTAAATTGAAGAATATATACCAAGAAGTAGGAAATTGTATCTTTTTTGTCCATGGAGGCAAAGGATGATTCTACTACTTTCTTGTAGTAGAATGTCTTGCATGTTCTTATATATTTAAGAATGATGTATTAGATTAGGGTCTAGGCTGTGATTTATGTGTTAGTCCAAAGCAGTTACAGTGAATTTAGATTAAAAATAAAAGTCAGCAGAGCCAGAATTCCTAAAAATTTCAAGGGCCTATAAGTTATATACCTGCCTTATGAAGCTGGTATAAATACTAAATTGGGTATTAGGAAAAACATTTTTAATAAGATGCCTCCCCTAAAGGAACTATTGCCATAGTGGTAGAACAAGAAATAAATACATAATATTACATGCTAAGTACAAGACAGAGTTGAAGATCACACACACAAGAATTTTCACTAATGGTAATTTGAAAATCTTACTCTAGTCCCTACTTTTCCATTATAGCAGCTAGGTAATAGGAAAAAATTTAACGGACTGGACAATACCTTCAAAAGTTTCTTTAACACAATGGAGGGTCCCTAAAGAGAGATTGTTCCTAATTTGAGACAATTAGCCTTAGTGTTAAGGAGCATTAATGATCTGTAACCATAAGAGGTTTAAAGTGCCTTTAAAAAAATTCTCAAAAGGTTAGCGTCAGCATTTCTTCAGACAGCCATCAGGTCACACTGTTGGTTGACAGGTTTTCTTTACAGAGAACTGTAAATCTAAATCAGTTGCTTCATCAAATCCTCATCTATTACCAAATTCAAAGTGAAAATACATGTCTTCTTTTTCTCTCTGATTTGCTTTTTTCTTTGATTCTAAATGGACAATGAAATAGGATTATTTCACTCAGTAAAGCATCTGGGTATGTAATTAGTATCAAACATGCTGGAAAAAATACATTTGCAAGGTTTTTTTTTTTTTTTTTTTGCTAACAAGTCTCTATTAAATTAAATTAATTAAATTAATCACGTGACCTGCACAGGCAGAATGGGCAGTTTTTACTTTTTTCTTTTCTTAAGACCTGAAAAACAGCCCTCGCTTGAAGAATTGATTCCATTTAATTCAGACTGATTAGTATTTACATATAATATATAGGATATCATTTACAACTTTCTTGAATATCACTCATAATAATGCAATTAGAAAAGGTATAAGGCGCATTTTTGTCAGCCTTCTGAGATTGTAAATGATCAAATAACTATGTTTTCTTGCCTTTGAAAACACACATAATATTTTACTCTTTTGAAAGAGATGATGTTTCAGCTAAAAGGACAATTACATTCAGTCAACATTAATTAATGTTATAATCATTGAGGGACTTGATTGTAAAGATGTAATTGTTAAGAAAAGGTAAAGCAGAAAGCCCCAGATGACAAAGGAGCTTTAAACCTTCCTTAAGTATAAACAGGAAATCAGGTAACACAACTAAACTTCCTGTAGAATCCCCTCAACCAATCACAGTGTGTTTCTTCAGGAAGTCTAGCCTCTTGTCACCAATTGATGTTTCAATTAATGATAACTAAATCAATAAAATCAGAATAACAACGATAATTCAATAACGTATCTGACTAATGATATTACTGATGGTAGTTAGGCTCAACTTCAGGGAATAAGACTGGATCCTCCTCTGACCCTTCAACTTACCCTAGAACTTCCTTGAGGCTGACCTGTTGCCAGGTCAACCAACAAAAGATCAGTAGCTGGATTGATTTTTATAAACAAAACAAGGGAAACTGATAGAAGGGAAGAGGAATATTAGGAATCCATAAATAAAGTTTGATCCTAGTTTTAAGTGTTATATCTAACAGCTTCAGAATGTTGATAGCTGAACTAACTAGGCCCACTGACACAGGCAGGCCACTGGTATTATCTGGCCTGCTTTGGTGGATACTGCTTGCTTAAAGACAAATTAGATGGTAGTTTTATTGAAGATAAATTGATGAATAGATGTTCGACTGCTGATCCAAGGCTGAGAAGCTCTGGGCCAGACGATGATTAACTAGTTGGGTGAAATATATTTTGTTTCCTAAGAGATTGTTGGATTTGTCAATGAGATGTTGCTATTGGTCAGCCAAGATAGATAAACCTACCTAAGTAATCTAAACCCATTTTCTCCTCCCTTCACCCTGGATCCCTGGCTCCAAAATGAGTCCCTGGGTTCAGTCTCTGCCTCCCTTATATAGGGCACAGCCCAACCAATGATTCGTCTCATGCCCCAGGATGGCATCAGGAATCTCCCAAGATTCCAAGTGTCCAACTGCAAACTGTGCCCACAGGCATGGCTTCTTACAAATCCTTGCAAAACTTACATTAGCCGATAGGAATTGAGCATGAGATTTTGTTGGCATGGGGAACTCCTATGTGAGAAAATTCTGTTTATCTGAGCAGATGATCACTTTCTCTTCATTCTTTGCCATTTATTCTCAGACAGAGATACCTACAACATTGTGTAGGTTAAAGGACTTTCTCAAGATCAATGTCACTTAATTTTAAAGGTAGTATTTGAACCCAGATCTTCCTGGCTTCAAAATAAATTCTTTACTACTATCCTTCTCTCTTCTAATTTTTGTATGTGAATATGTGGAGAGAGAATAGTTTTTTAAAGAAAAATACATTGTTTCAAGGAAGAATTCATCTCATATTTTAGACTATAATTAAGAATGCATTTTATTAGAAGGTTGAGTTAATTCCAGAAAAAAAAGAGATATTTAAATGGCATACTTAAAAGTGAAGCACAACATGGGGAGTTTAAAAATCATATTTATTTTGCAATATAATTTAGAGAATGTTTTGCCTTCTTAATACATATTCATCTCTTTAATCTTATGTTACTCAAAGTAAAATTTCCATCCACATATTTCTAGAATAATTTAATGTGAAAAGTAGCACTTTGCAGAGAAAAAATAATTACCTATTACTTCATCAAATCTGGCTTTTCTGGGTTTCCTCACTTCGGATCTTCACTTCCTATTAACAACTGAGAAGCATTTCCCTGTAGGAGAAAAAAACCAACTGATCCAAAAAATAAAACAAAATAAAAACATTAAGTCATACAAAGATTTGGGGTGCTTGGTTGTTATTGTTTTCCTACTAAAAGATCATATATACTATATAGGAGAAAATAATCATTGGTCATTTTGTACAGACAAAACGAACTGGAAAATCAAAGTGATTATAAAAGTTTGGGAAAAAATAAGAATACAATAAAGGGATTTTGCCTTATTTTTGTGACTTCTTGAAGTGAAAACAGTTTCTAAGATTTAAACTATAAAAAAGATTTTATTCATTTGTTCCCAGCTACAAGTTGTTTTTAAGGTCCAGAACATTTCAACTGAAGATGCATTCTTCTCTCTCCTATACATAATCTTGTTTTAATCCTTGTTTGTTCTATTTTCTGCTTACCACACAAATATCCAATTTTTCAGAGGGAAAATCATTATATTTGTAAATATTAAGAACAATAGCGATGTGGTCTATAGATTTCTAATACAGGAATAACTTGTGAACTCTTCAGATAAGCTGAAAGAGAAAGTTCTAGGACAAAAACTAGGCCAGTTGTATCTGTAGACTTAGAAGAAAAAATCAGGCTATTGTAACTTTGAATTAAATTAGCCAGCAATGGTTCCATAAAACCATCAATAAATTGAAGAGAAAATACTTCTAAGCTTACTCCTCATTTTACTATTGTACTATTGAACCTTAGCACACCATAATACTCTATTGATATGACAATTTTCTTATCAAGATCTTAAAGTCATCCAAATACCCATAATCAGTAATATATAAATAAAGAACAGGCAGTTCTGAATAAGGTTGTCAATGTTTGCATTTTAGATTACAAGTTTTTCCCTTCTTCTTTCCCCTTTTCTCCAACTTTTTCTGCCTTATTATTTTTGCTCATCTAAACCACTTGAATAGCTAGATCGGGTTCCCGTCCATCTATTTCCACAACTATCTCTAATTATATGTAAAATCAAAATAAAAAAGTTAGGGTAAGGTAGAAAAATCTTTTTTTGGGGGGGTAGTTCAGTGAAGTTCACAAACACTTGCATGAAATTACTCAGAGGATTGCCCTATAATTGTAGTATTGGCTCAGTTATGGAAATGCCAAATAATATGCCAGCTTTTTCTATGAAAATAGTAAAAATAGCTTTTTATTTTTAAATTTTATGAAGTAGAAAGACAAGGTGAGGTCTACCCAAATATCTCTATGTTGCTTTAAGAATCCTAAACCAAGTAATTGTGTTTTTTAATCTTAAAAAACTGATCCACAAGATAAAGTTGTCATCATGTGTAAATGATACTTAAAATTTTGAAATTCCAAAGCTAGCATATCTTTTTTAACCTCTCTACAAAAACAATATTTATATTTTAATTAAAGACTCCTAACTCCTTTCTATGTGCATTTTTTCTGCTTATACTTGATGAAATCAGTAAATATTTGAATTGAATGTGCATATTTCTTACACCACCTTAACATAATATTGTCCAAAAACAAGGAAGGCATGAACTAATAGGTTGTAGTATATTATCAAAAATGAAGGCATAGGAGGCAGCTGGGTAGCTCAGTGGAGTGAGAGTCAGGCCTAGAGACAGGAGGTCCTAGGTTCAAACCCGGCCTCAGCCACTTCCCAGCTGTGTGACCCTGGGCAAGTCACTTGACCCCCATTGCCCACTCTTACCACTCTTCCACCTATGAGACAATACACCGAAAGTACAAGGGTTTAAAAAAAATGAAGGCATAAAAAAGACATATTACCAGAAAAGGATAGGAATTGGAAATGTAGTAAAATAAAGTAATTATTCATGGAAAGAATATATGCTTCATGTACTTATGGAATATCAAATGGCACAAACTTTGACTCCAACATGTTGGTGGCTTCTCTTAAAGGAATTATCCAGGATTATATATATATATATATATATATATATATATATATATATGCATATATATATATCTCATATTTATGAGCAAGAGTCATAGGAATGGATTATAATTTGTACCATTAGGAGAAATACCTGTATTTATGAGAAAAAAAATATTCATTCAGGGATTGAAGAAATGGCCTAATGTGTGATATTTACCTAAAAAATGAGAATGAAACTTGATTTTGTCCTCAAGGAGTTTGAGTTTAAAATTCAGGACCATCTTATATTCATGATTCTATACCCTCTCTTGGTGAAGTTGTGAGTTGTCTATTAGGTCAGGAAAAATGCCGAATATTAAATTCCATGGTTGAGAATAAAATTGATTTATTTTTTCTTTGAAAAAGAAGTTGTACAACAATAGCCAACATTTATAATAGCACAGTAGGTGTGCAGAGCCTTTTACAGGGGTAAGTTTGTTGGATAGTCAAAACAATCCACTGAGGTAGGAGTTATTATTTTCTCCACTTTGCAGATAGAGAATATAATACTCAGAGCAATTAAATGACTCGTTTAGAGTCACATAGCTATAAAGTAACTTGAGATAGGATCCAAACTCAGCTTTTCCTCACTCAGAGCCCATCACTCTATTCACTACACCCACAGATAAAAATTATAAAGTGAGGAAGAAGCTGAAAATAATAAAAAAGTATGGCAGTGGTATTTTGATGAAGATTTATGAAGTGTAGGAACTAAAAGTCAGAAGTAATGAAGAAGATTAATAAAGAAAAATTAAAAGTTTACATCACTAATGTATATTTATAATAAGTACATGATACCAAATTGTATTGCAGGACAAAAACATCCTAAATTCAGGGCCACTTTCCCTCTTAATTTATATACTTCATGCTGCTGATATTTCTTTGTTTTAAAAGCACTAAATAAATTGTTTAGTTCAGTAGTTATTAAGTTGGTTACCTTCAGGAATATTGTAGAATCAAGCTATAATTTGGATTTTCATTTATAGTCTTTGATGCTTCACCCATCTATTTACTTCATACTATTTACTTAGAAGCATGATGATGAATAGTAAGTATTTACACAAAGTAAGCAAAGACAATTTAAAATTATATACTCTCATCAAATATTAGCCATATAGAATGTCCATCAGAAAATAATATATCTATCCACAATGCTTTTATGTCCTACACATTTATGTTATAGGTTTTAAATTTAGGACATAATTACTATTTAATCATTCTTATTTCAACTTTAGCTTTTACACGATATATGTGTAATTGAATTATGTAACATTTAATATACTCTCCAAATGAACAAACAATTCAGTTTATAATTCTTCAATGGCTACTTTGATTTGGTTTCAAAAGTTAGCTGGGATTTTAACTCTTCTAGATTGGTTTCAAATTATTCATTGGTGAAAGCAAACCAAATGTACTAAAAAAATTTGGACCAATTTATGCTTTTCTATCTCCACTACCAAAATTCCATGGGACATAGAAATATGTGCTCCTTATACAAAATGCTTTATTATTTTCATATGTAAGATTTTTAATGTTTTGTTTTCAAATGACTAACTCATGCATGACATTCATTTTCATAGTCATGCTATAAGATATTGTGCAAATATCAAGGGAACTTGCAGCAAGTTAAAGGATTTAAGTGAGTACAATATTAGCAGCTTCAACTCAGGTAATGGAGACCACAATGATATGTTTTATGGCTAAAGTGATTCATATTTCCCTCAACTTATGGAAGGTAGTAATCATTTAAATACTAATGGACTGACCTGTCAGAAATACAAGAAATGCTTAATAAATATATATATATATATATGGATATATATATGGATATATATATATATATATATATATATATTGAAAAATGAATGGCCTTGATCATTGAGTCCAAACTGTTTGTTCATTCTATTGTGAACATGGCTTTAGATATGTCATAAAATGTAAACAGACCTCTCAGTAGCATATGTATAATAATGTGAAGTCCAAAAATTGTATTCAAAGCCTGACATATTTTATCCAATTTTTCACTCTCTGTTCAATCATATAAAACCCCAAGGGATTTAGAATATTGTTTTGAAAACAGAAATTGTAAAAAAGAACTCAATTCAAACCAATAAGAATATCATCTCCTAATATGAAAATGTAGTAATCTCTCATAAATATCAAATTAGCCTCCTAAATAAAACTTACTATTAAAAACATACCATTTTCCCTATAAGAATTTCAGTGGAAACATATTCCTATTTTATAGGCACACTGTGTTTAAGTTTTCAGTTTATCAGTTGTTCCGAATTAACATGACAGAAGAGTTGTTAATGTGTTTCAAGAGAAAATTATTCTTATGCAATTTGAATAGGCAACACCAAATAATACAAACAACACATTTATTTAGAAAAATAAGCTGAAAATGATGTTTGTTACATTTTTTCATGAAGCATAGATAAATGGCTATAAAAACTTCTATATGTCAAATACATATTACAAATGTTTTTCATTTTTTACTATCAAGTGGGAGAACAGTGTCCAAGTTCAGTAAGAATGGTGGACTGTCCAGTTCATTGAATTTGACTTCTTGGCTATTATTATGAAATAAAATGATTTCATTTAAAAAATAATTGATCCCTTTTTAATTTACTTGGCCAAATGAATTTTGTGGGTGACATCTGTTGTTGCTGGCTTATGAAATTTAAGAAAGGATCATTTTCACTGAATGTAAGTCCTCTCCTCTTTATGAAGAAAAAGGAATATTTTTCTACAGTTTTTCAATATTCCCTTTTCAGAGCATCTACACAAAACAGTTTGTTGGCTGTCTAAAATCTCATGGGACCATCTGTGCAAATACCAGCACACATCATTATCCTGAATGGAAGTGACAGTGCAAACAATTAGTTCATTGAGATGCAGTTGGTAAGAGCTGACTTCCCAAACCCTTTCTTCAAATATGTGGGAAGGATTGGACAGAATTTTTTTCAAACACTGAGCATCTTGACTGCTATTTCTCTACGGCTTTGAGTTTATTCAGGGGATAGGAACAATCTTCTTTCTCCACAAATAGAAATACTCCTTTTGTCCAATATATTTTACTACTATTACCTAAATGCTCCAACTTTCCATTTAGTTATAAATTTTAAAAATTTCTCTTTGGGAAATAATTTTAATTTTGGGGGCGGGGAATAACTTTTAATTTTAAGTATCTCTTTTCTCCTTTTCTCCTCCCTGCCAAAACTTCGTCCCCTCCACTTTTACGTGCACACACACAAACACAAAAAGACAAATGAATAGCCTAATTGTTAAAACTTTGTTTCCTCAAGTGTAATAATCCATAAAATAGCATGCTTTGATCCCTTCCATCTATGTTTATCTTCCTAGGAATTTCCAAGTGAATGAAACTTAAGGCTGTGGTTTTTCTTCAGGGCTCTCATCTCATGGCTATTGAGTTCAAGGGGATGAATTGATGTAGATTGCTCCAGTGAAATCATCTGCTCCATCTTGCAGGGCTTCACTCCTTTGAGGAGGGTCAGGTTCTTGGTTCCTTTAATCAGTTCTAGATGGCAAGAAGTCATAGTGATGAATCTGATGTAAAAATAACTAACTGACATGCCTCCAAATGTAGATATTTCTTTCAGCCTAAAAAAAAATATACATACATACATATATATATATATATATATATATATATATATATGAAAGGAAGAGGGATGGGGAGAGAGAGATCATATTAAACAAGGAAATACATTTCTCAATTATCATTTTAAAAAGTGACTAATTTATTAGAAATGAAATTAATCTCTTCCTTCCCCTTAAAGTGAGCTAGAGCCAGCTTGTCAAACTATTGACACCTTGTCAAATCCTGATTGATACTTTCTACCCAATTTACACCTTATTATGAGTTGCTTAAAAATAAGGGGTTTCCTGAGAAAACTGTGAAGATAGAATATATATGTCTTAAATCCCTCATCACCACCCTTGTGGTGACTTGTGGGACAATAACACATCAACAGTGGTAAGTTGAATCAATCAAGTAGTCATTAATAAATAAAAATTTAGAATTCAGTATGTTTGGGAGATAGATTGGAATAAACTTAGACCCCTTTCTACCCTACTGTCTTACGTAATAAAAAGATTGAAGTGTAGAAAAAATGAAATTCATGTTTAATAGCATGTGTCATTAAAAATTCTAAAAGTGATCGATCAGATTTTTATAATTTGAGCATTTTGGAAGCCAGTCTTAAATAAAGGGAACGAAAACACAGTTTGAACTTTTGAAGGGAAAAAATAATTCAATTTATTTGTTTTAAAATTCATACTGTATAAAATTATAGGGCTAAACTAGAACTTTAAGCTCCTTTTCAGCTCATAATCATATTGAACTGTCTTTATTTATTTATTTATTTATTTATTAGATAACACATAAAGAACCAATCTTTGTAAATCTTAAAGTACTTTAGAAATTTCAGTTATCATTATTATTTAGCAGTATGATTGATAAATCTCAGAGTTAACTAGTATAATGATACCTGCACTTGTATTTAGCTTTTATATAACAAAATTTTAGCAATATTATTAATTTTCTGATAGGCGTACATGAAATTCATCTTGTATAATAGTCTAACTAAAGCTTTATTACTTTACTTTTAAATGCTGAATCAAGTACTCAGAATGTTACTGTGGTCTAATGTGTCTAAATTGAGCCACAGGTGCCATCTTATTCAATCAATTACAGTAATCATTCAAATTAATTTGTGTTTCTTTTGGTGGAGAAGTGAAGGGAGAATGGCAGAGCTAGTCATTTGAGTTAAATATATAAATACATATCTTTAATTCTTAGTTTTTATTATGAAACTGTTATTCAGTAGAAATCATTTGAACTTCTTTGCAAACTTCCTAAAAAATTTCACAGACAGACACACACACACATACACGCAAGTTATATATATATATATATATATATATATATATATATATATATATATATATATATATATATATATATTTTTATGTGGAGAGAGACTTTGAAGCAGTTTACCTCATTCCTAGAAATCTTTGGAACTAGAGAAGCTGCACTTCCCATTGGAAAGCATGAATGGATTCACAATTTAGGGTTCCTTTTGGGGGAGTCTGGAGGAGAAGGAAGTAGAAGAAATAAATTTGCCAAGGGACATAACTTCATTCTTGTGGGAAGTTTGTAAACAAATGAGATGTTTTCCTTTCCTACCAATAATCCTTGGACTTGAGAAATTTCTCACTTTTAGGTAGACTTTACTCTTTTTCCACCAAAGAGATCACTGTAAAATTTTCTAAATTTAGCATTCCTTTGACAAGAAATTTCCACAAGACTCAGAGGTACTGTGGCAAGCAGAAGTGGCAACCCAGATATTAAGACCCAGATTATTTTGTGGTCATTCAATAGTTACATTACTAAAACCACCATGCCCTTCCTCCTGAATCTTTGACAGGTTGAAAACTGAGAAATGGCTTTTGAAATAGATTATATTTACAAACTTTCAACTGAAGTAATTTGATTTGGGAAACATGCATTTAGAGAGTCCTCTATTTACTTACTGATTTTATTTTGTGTAGATTTTTAAAGTATATTGCTTTTTTTCTTATCACTGTAGTATAATAGCATGTGATAAATATAGTCATGAGGGAAAAAACTTAGAGGGATTTAGAGGGAGTCATAGAATTAATTTTAGGAGCCAGGAATTCCAAACAGGATTTCAGAACCTAAAAGTAGCTTTGGGTTGCTACAGTGAAATATATGTTATTTCTTTATTTTGTGTACTCCTTTAAACAACACAAAATATGAATATTCTATGATTTGGAATATAGTGCAGTAAAGTCATCATGGCTAAAAATCCATCATTCTGTTACCCAACTGGATAGTTAGTCTCTTTGAATTTAGCGAGTTGATAAGAGATTTTATTAAGCTTTCTAAACCAAGTATTAGATCTCAGGTACATGAAGAGAAAAATGAAAACTATTCCTGCCTGCAAGGAGCTTAACTTCTATCAGATAGGAGGCACAAAAGCTAAACTAATTCTATAATCAAAGATTTTGCAACTAGTCAGACTCTTTCCAAGCTTGTACATGATTTACATAGCATTTGGAAAATCTAGACAACTCCATGCAATAGTGTAGCATTGGAGTACAGTTTTAGAACTGTAGCTAAAAAAATATTTTGGCAGAAAACATTTAACATGCACTTCCTTCTTTGTGTTTTTCTTCTGTGTTAATGGAAATAGTTTGTTGTGTTTTTTTTTAAACATAGCTTCACCTTGAGCTTAAGCAGTCCACCAACTCTCACACACATTGGGGAAGAAAAGGGATAAGTATCTCAAGTTCAAGGTAATGTGTGGGTTTGCAATATTAACATTTTACTCATGAACTCTTATCAATATGCTTGCCATTCAAATCAGAGAGACCTTTAGTATCCAAACAACTACTATTAATATTATATATTGTATAAAACTATGTCATAATTATGTATATAATACAATTTCTACAAAATAGACAATTAAAAAGATTAAATAAAAATTAAATTGTTTTTAAGAAATACTTTATGAATGTCATGAAAAGCCTTTTTGCTTGCAGTAAAATTTTCATTAGTTATGACATTTTAATGAAAGTATGGTGAATAAATACATATTAATATTTTTAAAATATTAGTTTAAAACTTTGCCATGTAATGATTAAAAGGTTTATTCCTAAATTCAATTTGATTCGCTTGCTAGCTGTGTGACCCTGGGCAAGTCACTTGAACCCCACTGCTCACCCTTACCACTCTTCCACCTAGGAGCCAATACACAGAAGTTAAGGGTTTAAAAATCTAAAAATAAAAAAAAAATAAAATAAATTCAATTTGATTATTGGATTAGCTTTAAAACTTATTATATCAGAAAATATGTGTAGAAGAAAAAAGAAATGTATTATGAACTTTTCTGGTGATACTCATTTTTAATCCTCTTTGCCAACTATATAGAGGTTTCTGCTGAAATTCAACCAGCAAATTTCCATATTCCCTAATGACAATCAGTTGTGCTTACAAATTAGTCAGATGGTATTACATTTTTAACTCTTCATTTGGAGGATTTAAAATAGTTTATTAAAGTCTTTCCCTTACTTGCTTTCTTCATTGTGCAAATATGAGTTTTAATAGGGAGTATGCATTATTTTCCACAATTCAGAGATGAGAAAGTAAGAATCTCAGAAAAGAATATATCATATATTTAGAGAGATCAAGAAGGATTCTGGCTGAGAAATAGCCATTAGATTAGATAATAATACACTGGGAACTTTGAAGAGAGAATTTGCAATTGCATGAGGCCATAACAAGAAGTTTGAGAACTTGGGTGCCTAGAAGAATAATTATGCATGAAACAGAAATACGGTGATTTGGAAGGTGGATAGATTTAGGGAGGGGGAGCATGTAATGGAATAAGATGTGATAAGAGAACAAAACCCATTTCTGTTGGTTCAACTTGTGTAACTCACTTTGTCATATTGTAAATGAGAAGACATGGTTTATATTTACTATTCATTGATTCATAGCTCAGAGTTCCATACATGGAAGAGTTCCTACCAAAGTCATCACATGATGAAGAGGGAGGGAAGAAAGAAGTGGATTTATCAAGGAGTGGTATGGGACACATTTTCCCAATGAAATGTGCATATGGCATGGACAAAGGGAGAGAAGACTACATAGATGGATAAGATCTTAGATTTGGAAACAGAAGATCCACTAGACTCAATTCCCTCAATTTGTAGTTGAGAAAATTGAGGTTGAGGAAAGATAAGTGATGTGACAGTGGTCAAACAACTCTTAAATCTCTCAGGAGAATTTGACCTCATTTCTTCCTAGCTCCAAGCCAAGCACTTTATACAATAATTTGTTAAGGGAATAGTATGGAAACAAGTTATATTTGTGACAAGGCCTGTAATTGAATACTTTATGATGGACGCAATCCATCTTTACATCCTTCTTTACCATTTGGGAACACAAAATACTACCATTGGTGCCACACTACAACAAACTGACAGTGCAGGCTATAATTTTGGAGTATATAATTTATTGTTTTTTATTTGTTTTCAGTAATGTCTGACTTTTCATGACTCCTTTTGGGGTTTTCTTAGCAAAGATGATGAAGTAGTTTGCCATTTCCTTCTCTAGTTCACTTTAGAGATGGAGAAACCAAGGAAAATAAAGGTAAGTGACTTGCTCAGTGTCACATAGCTAGTAAGTGTATGAGGCCAGATTTAATGATGAAGCCTCCTAACTGCAAGTCTGATACTTTACCCACTGACCTATCTAGATCCATGAGCAAAGAATTGGTTAAAAGCAAAGATATTTAATGTCTCTCCCACAAAACTCATGTGCAGTCAATCACAAAAATACCCAGAAGGTTATATATAGAGAGGACGCCAGCACAGAGGAACATATTTTGCAACATGTGTGACAAACACACTTTCAAAGAGGGGAAACTTACAGCTGCAAAGGGACTGAATGCTCATCTAATGAACAAAACTTCACTGCCCAATTGTTTATTATTATCAGTGCCTCCAGTTTCAAAAGAAATTTTCAGTATCTTCACACTCCAAATACCATAGTAAATACACTTGATCTTAGCCAAAAGACCGAGAAGCTATCAAATACCATAGGAAATAGAAAATATGTGGACTATCTTTTTTCCTTTTATAAGGAACAGGTTACTTCAGGTCTACACAATCCAATGTAGTTAACTCTAGAACTCTTTTCAAGAGTTACTCTCCACACTGGTGATACTTTGGAAGTTCCCCTTTCCTAGATAACTTGGTTCAGACATGAGGATGTCCAAAAACTTCAAGATCTTGCTTCATCTGCTCAGAAGGATAGAATTCGGGAAGCAATGTGCTTGAGTTCATCTCTAACCTAAGAGCACTTAATTGTCCTGCAATCATGTATTTCTGATGCAAGATGCCTTTGCTGATAGAAGGAAGGAGAAAGGCATCATTTCAAACTTGCTGCACTCTCCAAGAGGTAGGAGGAAAAAGATGAATGGCTGGATTATTCCTCAGAGCTGACTATTTTTAAAATTATTTCCTAATCAAGTCTTGGTCCAAGAATCAGGTTGTCTGTTCTTTCACTGAATATTGAACTCCCTAGGTGGCACCTCTCATCCTATAATTTCTGAGCATATCATTGAACTCAATCCATAAAACATTCTTTGTAGCTGTTACTCTACAATATTAAGAAAATTGTTTCCCAACCAGCTATTTCCAGTGGGTGTTATATTCATAATTTGGGAAATGATGGATGCCACCTTCAATGACAGGGATGGCAGTTGGAAGACTTGGAATGTTCCCAGGTGCCATGAGCCAGGGGCAAACATAGGTTGGCCATACAGTATAAATACCCTTGACAGCCACTTTGAGGGGAGGCTCTCTGGAGGTCTCTGGACAGGAGTCTCTGGACTGGGAAATCTTGGAATGGGTGATGAAGGGTGGAAGGGAGGTCTATGAAGAAGAGGGTTGGAATATCTCTGAAGCTATTTCCTGCTAGACTGTAAGAGCTTGTGCATCACCATCACTGATAGTGAGAAAGCTGAGAGAATAAGACCATCAATACAGCTGCATCAATAGCTTCCCTATTTTCTGGCTTGGCTGTGGCCAGGTCTAGCCAGAGGGAGTGGATGTGAGCAAATCTCCAGCTTTCACTTGATCAGTAACCTCCAATCCTGATTGTCAACTAGTTTATAGATAATAGATCAATAGGGTCTCCAATCTCCAATCCTTGTCCTTGTTATCCTTTCCCAGAGTATAGATAAAGAGTGTTCAGCAAGTACCTTCCTGAGTGGTTTATATCATGGCCCTTGGGAAGGGAGTCAAACGCAGGCAGATCCCAACATTATCCAAGGCAAATCAGTAGCCCAATACTAACCTATCCAACCCCAGGTTGGACCTGGAAAGGTTACCCATCTATCTAACCTCTCAAGGATCCTCCCTGGGCAACTGTTAGAGAGAAAGGGAAAATTACAGCAACTATCAAGGGTGATCGGAGTTGGTGTTTCTCCATCATCTGCAGCTGAGGAGAATACAGATAAATACATCAATATCATTGTACATCTATACATCTCAACATTGGACCCTTTTTGTTTATAACATGGGTCATTTCCACATAGGTGACAAAAATCACTATTTTAACTTGATTTTAGTTCTTGAAGACAAAACACATTTTACCCCTTTCACTAAAATGGGGACAAAAATGCAGAAGGTATAATTGTTGTTTTTGTATTCGAAGTGGGGTACTTCATAAAATGAGTTCAGACACCACAAAATTTAATTATTGGAACTGTTATTTATTGATTAAAGAATCTATCAGCTGAGTCGGCCTTCCCTAATGGAAGCTGTAACAGACTGACATTACAAGACAGTTTACATAGGTTATAAGATACAAGGCAATTTCCTTTCACATACAGGTTCCTATTTATCAATCAAGCAAAAACCCTATCACAAACACAAGTGTGTGTGGTCAATGATGGCACTTAGGTCATACACAGTTGTGTGTGGTCAGTGATAAGTGGATAACACTCGAGTCACTCAGGGGTTATTTACTTTCACATGTACCTAATCACTTATCCATAGTTAGCTATGTGTTACCTTGCATTCCATCCTGACATTTTTGTTTGTCCTGATGTCCCTTTGTTCCTTGGCCATAGAATAATTGCATTCTGACCTTCTACTTGTATAAGCTGCTTGACCTCCTCCAGGGGTTAGATCAGTTTCCTAAATAACGCAGGAATGGATTAATCTATCTTATCTTCTTCAATTCTACTTTACTCTCTAACCTACTTCATTTATTCAGACTACTTCATATTATGTATTAAATTATAAATTAAGTTAAATTAAATTATCTTTAAGCTGATCTATTCAAACTTAAAGTATTGAAGCATATAAACTTTATCAAAAGTCAATTAAATTAAAGCCAAAAAAAATTCAGTCAATATTTAAGAGTATCCATTCTTAACAAGACCCTGGAATAAGCACTGTGGATCATATAAAAAGAGACAGAAATTAAAGACCTTTGCTGTATTGCTTTTGGGAATTTTGGGTAAATGACTAAAGGGGTAAAGGGGTAAAGGAGATCACATCTGGGTATAGAGGTAAATGGATGATCAGAGGTAAAGAAAAGCTAAGCACTTTTTCTGGTATTTGCATGGCATAAATGAACTACATTATAGTAATTTAGTTATATATTATACCTCACTTAAAAAGCAAAAGATGTGAAAATTTATACTTCTTTTAAATATATATATATGTATGTATATATGCATCCATATATACATTTTTCCCACATATAGTTAATGCCAATCTCTTATAAAATATACTGAAATATAATTTGTTAGTGTGGATATGATGGAACGTGTATAGATAAGTTAAAATCTGATAGTCACATTTATATATATATAACATATATGTAATTGTATATAATTATAAGAATGAGAGACTATGTTGTAATGGGTAGAGTATTCAGCTAAGAGTCAAGGAAAATTGGATTCAAATCTTCCTTCTGTTACTGTGTGGTCATAATCAAATCATATAATTTCTCAGAATCTCCTCTATTTAAAACAACCAAAAAAGGAGAATATTAGTATTAATTAGTAAGATTATTTTAGTAATATTGTAGTAATACATACACCATATTTACCAGTACATATGAAAGCTCTAATACTTACATTATATATACATATATAATCACATATACATATACATATGTAAAATATATGGATATTGACATACACATATGTTTATACATATATAAATACCATATATGCAATTTTTACATTTGAAAGCCTGCTTCCAAAGTGTTTTTTACCTTTCTTAACTTTACCTTTTAAAAAGACAAAGGGAAAATGAAGGTATGCCCTTCAATTGGGGAATGGCTAAAAAAATTGTGGTATCTTTTGGTGATGGAATACTATTGTGCTAAAAGGAATAATGAACTACAGGAATTCCATGTGAACTGGAGTGACCTCCGGGAACTGATGCAGAATGAAAGAAGCAGAACCAGGAGAATGTCTAATTGAACATAATGGACTTCTCTACTAGCAGCAATGATCCAGGACAATTCCGAGGGACTTAGGAGAAAGAATGCTATCCACATTCAGAGGAAGAAATGTGGGAGAAGAAACACATAAGAAAAACATCTCCTTCATCACATGGTTTGATGAAGATATGATTGGAGATGTAGACTCTAAATGATCACTCTATTGCAAATATTTATATGAAAATAGGTATTGAACAGTGACACATAAAACCCAGTAGAATTGCTCATTGGCTATGGGAGGGGGAAGGGAAAAGGGAAAGGATAGAAGATGAATCATTGAACCATGGAAAAATATTCTTAATTGATTGAATTTCAAAAGAAGACAAAGGGATAATAAAAATATTTTTCTAGTACAGTAAGTGGTAGCCATAAATATTATTCTTTATTTTTGAGTAATCTTCATTACATATTTAAGTTCACTCTACATTGTGAATCTAATAAAATTGGAGATCATAAAATATACTAGTGTAGCCTTCTATATGTTATCTTCGTGTTTGCCCTTCCCTACCATTTCAGTCTCCTTGAATGTGAATCCCCTAATTGAATTCAAGTCTACCATACATTTAACATTCCAACTCCAGTTTCTATGGCTTTATAATAGTTGCCTTCCTTGTCCACAATTCCTTCCTTCATGTCTTCTGTCACTCGGAATCCATGGTGTATCTTAAGAAACATTTGTCAGAAGAAACAATGAGCAAGTTAATTAAAAAACAAACATTGAAACACCTACATGAAGGTGTCCTAAGAAAAGGCTCCTCAAATTCAATATTGATCCAAATTTGACCAAGAAAAACACAAGAAACCATGATATAATGAGTTGGCATGTCATTTATAATAAAAGACATGACAAGGTCAGCCTCATATTTGGATTCTGAACTCTGAACTTTTAAGAGTCAATCAAACATTTATTAAGTAACTACTATGTGCCAAGGGACCATATGATCTAGATTTGCATCTAAGTTCTGCCACTTAGCAGCTCTATGATAATGGAAAACACAAAACATGTTTAAGCAGCCTTAGTTTACTTCTTTGTGAAATGCTAACAATCATACATCTAGTACCTGCCTGGCAGGGTGGTAAGGAAAGGACTTTGCATAGCACTGAAAAGTGCTATCTTCCTAAATCACAAATGTGAGTTAAAACAAAGGGAATATCAATAGGACTATTGAATAAGCTTTTTGATTTGCAAATTTGATTAGATTAGGACCTAGTTAGTATGTAAAGGATTTTATTACATACTTCCTAAATCCTGACCTTGCTACTTCTCTGTAGAGGAAGAAAGTGCTATTGGTAGATGTAATGCAAAATTATTGGATCAAATGTTGATTTTCTAAAATAAGAAAGAATTAGTGATTCCCTATAAATATAGGCTGATTTAGTGTTTTTCTACCTTATACAAAGTATTCATAGCTTGAATTGCAACTAGCAGGATCAGAAAAAGCCTTATGTAGGAAGGGGATGATACAATAGCCCTTGGAAAAAGCTAAACATTCTATAAAGAGGAAGTATAAAGGGGATATCCCAGTTTTTACCAAGGCTCCTGGAAACCTCTGTCTCTCAAAACAGTGACTGCTGTTCAATATTCTGTGCTTAAGGAAGGACTATAAAAGCAAAAATAAAATGTTCCAAATTTCCCAATAGGTATTGAAGTGGAACACATCTTGTAACAATGTATAGGCACTGAGGAGTTCAAATTAGTGGAATCTTTATTCTATTACTGGCCAGGGCATCTACTAATGTGAACCACACTGAACAAAGGGTAGGTACAGATTTTATAGAAGTACAGATGTGCAGGAAATCTTGGGATTGGTAGGTTCAAACAAATTCATACATGTATATTTCCTTATAGTGTTGAGTAAATGCAAACAAATGATATCTTAAAGAAGCAGATGTTTTATGCTTTTAGTGTTATTGCAGGATGGGGTACATTTCATTGTTATCAGAGTAGGCACTTCCTGATTCCATAAATTTGATCATAGGCTGAAATGGGTCTAAGTCTTTAAGGTTCCCTGGGGAAGCTGCAGGCCTGGGAAAATGGGTTTTTTGAGGGGGGGGGTTCTACTTCCCCACAGGCTTCCTGGGCAGTCCTGGGTTTTTGTCTATTTCAGTAAAAAGGACAATTTATCAATTGGGTAAATTTTGAAAGCTGTCCCAGAACGTATAACATTTAATAATGGCTTTGTTGATTATCACAAAATTTTTACATCAGTTCTACAGCTATGGTTTATTCACCTAAACATATATAAATCTAAGTACTGGACAAATGCTAGAGTATGTAATATCTACATGGGAAACATTTCAATTTAAAACATCATACCAACATAGTAATAAATAATTGCTATGAAACATGGTATTTTTCAGGGAGACAGGTTAAGCCCTTTTCATTTTACCTCTCCTTAAGTCTATTATCTTCTCTCTTAAATGGAACTAAGTATAGTTTCCAAATTAATGGAATCAAAGCAAAGCATCTTATTGTATGGGTAACATTGAGCCATATGTCTACACTGAAAGACAATTCAAATCTCAGCTCAACCAAAAACAAACAAACAAATTTAAAAAAAAAGCACTTTAATCACCTTGTTGAATCTTTTTTTCTCATTTGTCCAGATTGCTATTCTGCATCTGGTAGAATGAATCACCCAGAGCTTGAGGGTTTAAATGATCTATTTAACTAAAAATATATTCAAATAACTCCCAGGAAAAAATAGTTCCCAAGGTGATTAAAAATGAAGGTCAGGAAGTTAAAAGCAAATAAAACAATAAAAAGAAATTTAAAGGCATATAACAAGGAAATTCCATGAGGTATCTGTCAAGAGCTCTCAAGCAAAGTCCTAAAAGCTAGTTTTATATTCTTTTTTTGCCTAAAAGACCAACAAATGGTTGATTCCAGATCAGTTCAGTCACAGTCAGTTATCCTATAAATCTGTCCAGGCATATACTAATCTTGATAATATTTTAGGGGTGCTCAAAAAGCTGACTCATGATATTTTTAATGATTGATTTCTGTAACCTTGAGTTAAGTTAAACCTTAACCTTGTCAAATTCTTAGCCCTTCCATGAGGCCACACATCAGAAGACTGACCAGCTGTCTCAGTCTCCTTGTTTTGCCAATAACAATCAATTAACATCTGTATCACACAAGCTTAGATGCCTTTGGCTATATGAACTCCTGATCTGGACATTAGTGATACCTATTGTCTTAGGATCCTGCAGCTTGTATCTTGTGATGATTACCTCATAATGTTAAGGTATCAGAACAGTTTTTTAATTATTATTCTCCCTTTCCCCTTTATGGTGGTTATCCTAATAAAAACATCAATATGTTAAACTAAAAGCAAGCTCTTCATCACCAGAGCTCTATTTCAGTTAAGCTCTGTTCCACCAGAACTAACTCCCTGTCTGACTACTTCAGTTCAGAACTTTCTTTGTCTTTGTGTCTTTCTTCTAATCTTATGCTCTTCTTCCCTTAGACTTCAACCCATCACTAATTTTTCTCTCAGTCCCTGGTCCCTTTTTCTGAGTGTTCTACCCACCATGAACTTATGTGAAGTTGGTGGACAGCTTCAAAATCAGTCAAGTGGAAAAGAATTTATTAAACACCAAGTATCAGGTATTGTGCTAAATGCTGGAGATAACAAACATATGCAGAGAGAAAAATAGTCGATGATCTCAAATTTATATTTCATTTGGGGAAGACAATACGTAATAGGGAAGGAGTGGAAGATTTCTGCTTGGGGACATAGAGGTAAAATCCAAAAATAGAGAAGCAGAACTTGGAGAGGAAAATGAAGCAATCAGGAGTAACTCTTCAATGGGAAAAGAGGACCTCAGTGACAGAGGAGTTTCCCAAAATAAGAAGCCTTCAAGGACAGAGGAAGGTGTCATTGTAGGGTAGGCTAGGAAAGGTCAACAGGACAGAGGGACTTGAAGCTGAAAAGGCAGATGGGGCATGGCAGCAAAATATTGGGAGTGTGAAATAGCATTGGAAGATGAATGAAAGTTTGGATTTTATGAATTTGTGGAAGGAATTTTGCATAGGCATTAAAAAATAACTCATAACCCCCCAAAATAATTATATTCCTTGATCACATGGAGTTTCAGTTCTACTAAGGGATGGTATATATTATATAAAACAATATAGAAATACCTGGAAAGACAAATCATTCAGAATTTGTTTAACATCCAAGGCATAATGCAAAGTTCGATTTCATAGCATTGTCATTGTTCTGAAGCTAGATTTGGGGGATGATTTTACATGTGGGTGTATGTTCCTTTTTGTCCTATGCCACGCAGGAGGTATTGCTTTCCAAAACTATGCACTTTGGAAAAGAGTGCTTGTATGGTGTCCACACCTTTTTATTAAAGCACAGACAGAGATATTTTGAAAAATGCCTTGTTGGCACAAGAATTGTATATCAGTAATAAAAAAAAGTTCTTTGAGAATTTATCTTTGCAGTAATTACACTAAGCATATTTTCTACTAGTTAGTTAGAGACCAGAATCAGGTAGAAGATCCTAAACAGAATTGTTAAATATTTCACAGTTTTCTTTTGCCCAATCTGTCATAACTATAGATCAATATGATAAATTTTCAAAAATAAATTGACTTCAATTTACCTTCTAGAATCTTTTTTTCCAGGGAGGAAAAAAGCACAGAAAAATGTGAAGGCCCAAAGCCTAGGAAAGTAAATTTAGTGGGAAAAATAAATTAGGATATTTACTTTCCAATGATCAAGTTCATCATAAAATCCCATGAGAGAGAAAATTTATGTAATAACTTAAGAAAGTATGGAGACCCAGTCTCAGAAAATGTGCATTTGTAATGATTAGTTATAAGCCTTTCTCAATTTTGGTAGGCTAATTTTTGACAAAATTAGGCATGAGTAGAAATTTAGTGTATAAATTATTTTTTATGTATTGCCAAAATTTCTATTTTTACAAATATATGATTTCCAAATGATAATTTTAGAACTTTGACCAAAATAAAATGGATTTCCTGATGATTTTCACTTTGATTTCATCTTCCTGCTTTTTTTTCATATAAAAAGCATTAAGGGATGCTTAGAAAATGAGAGAAAGAGACAAAGAAGAGAGAATGAGAGGGAGAGTAACAGAGGTAGAGACAGACAGACAGAGAGAAGTGGAGGGAAGGGGAGAGGAGGAAGGAGAGAATAATATATATATATATATATATATTATATGCATATAATATATATATATATATATATATATTTATAAAACTGCAAACATGGATTGAGAAAGCAAGACAAGATCTCCAATATTTTCAGTTTGAGATGACTAAGATATAATTTTAAACTGAATGATGAGTAACCTTAAAAGGACAAAAAAGTGTGAAAATGATGAAAGTGTGGATTTTCACTGTAGAAAAAAATTTATAAAATTAAAATGCTTAAGTGTAAGCTTTTTTGATCAAGTCCTCTCAGGGTAGAGTAGCTAGGATAACTAGATCATTTCACTTTCTAATAGATTAAAGAACACAAAACTAGCTTTGTCATTCAATGCTTACAATTTGAATTGCTACTTCTTTTTTATGGCCCACAAAATTATATGTGATTAAATTCATCCACTGAGACTTTAATCTAGTTCAGCTACATCGACAAGAGTTTTATTTAGGCATTATAGGCCTGACTATTCAGAAATATTCAAGAAAAAGCCTCAGATTTAATGACCATTAATACATTGATTATTTTGAGTTGAAAATTCATTGTGGAACCATAATGTGAAAAATTTTTATCTCTCTTTGGCTTAAAATTGGTTTATGCAATATAAACAGCAAATCTCTATCTCATGCTGAAAAAATGCAGTAAAACTATAAGCCTTCCATTAATATATTGTATGAATATATTGTAATAACATTTTAAATTTTAATTTAAACAATTTATTTGCTTAACAGTCTACCCTGGTCTTTAAATAGAGACAGTATCACATCCTACTCTATCTTATTCTATAGGGCCATATTAGAGTAAAATTTAATTGTGTACTATTATATGAAATATTTGTCTTTTTGGGGAGTGAAATTATTAATCAACCTGGAAGTATCTAGGATTCAAAAGACTTTTAAAAATAATAAAGTAATCTTTGTGAATATTTAAAGGGATTTTAGAGTTATGTCTTATTTTCTGTCAATTGATTTTAATCCATAAGGGGGGAAAAAGTACATTGCCTATCTGTGAAAGATATGAAGGCATGGAAATGAAGGACTTGCTTGCTTTTTGAAGTTTGAAACAAACTATCATTTTATCTTTACATCATTTGTGATATTAGTAACATTGAAATTCTAAGCTAAAATTTCTGGCAAATCCTAATAATCACTTATTTAACACATACATTTGATATGCTCAGTACCAAAGGGAAAATTATTGCTGTTGCTGCTTATGGTAATGCTAAAGTACAAATTGTAGAATGGTTAGCATACCCCAAACTCTCTTATTTATATAATTTACTAGTCAAAAATATTAGGAAACAGGCCAAATTAATAAAGTAATTGATTACTTTTTCACCTTTTTTCTTCAAGAACTGTGAGGAAATATTTTTTCAAGTTAAATACTGAAATTTTCACTCTAGGACATTGAAGACAGAGATCACAAGAAGGCAATGGAAAAGATCATACTAAGAACATGACTATCAGTAGTACTATTAGATGTCAAGAATTTCATTATTGAATAAACTTAATATTTATACTTTAAAAATACTCTTTTATTTTTAAGGTAAGATTTTAAAATATATATTAATATTAATATATTTTTGAAATGCAGTTATCAACATACATGTGTATATGCACACATGTATGTGTTTTTATGTATATATAATTCATGGATCATAGGTTTAGAACCTCTATTCTGGGAAATAATATCACAACAGAAGGGTAGATGCTTTTGTTGTTAGTCATCTCACTACTAAGAAAGGGGAAAATGCTTTCTTTACTTTTCAACTTAAAGATTTTGAGTACCTTTGTTTATCTTAACTATCTGTTCTTTCCTTAAGTGTCAAATATGTTACTATCTGAAGTTAAATAAGTAAAATTACTTATGCAAAATAGTTATATGATTGAACTGAATTTCCATTCTGATAAACAATGATATGTATTTGTGGGAAAAATATCTTATGTAATCAATATATGACAATTTCAGATGCATAATATAATTATATATCTACTTTTTTATAAAGAATCTGGTAAAATTTGAATTGATGAGTTGCTGTTATTTTGTTATTTCAGCTGTGACCAATATTTCATGACCCCATGTGGAATATTTGGGGCTTTCTTGGCAAAGACAGTAGAGAGGTTTGCCTTTTCCTTCCCTACCTCATTTTGCAGATGAGGAAACTGAGGTAAACAGGGTTAAGTGACTTTTCCAGGGTCACACAGCTAGTATTTACTTTTTTTTATTTTTATTATTTATTATTTATTTATTATATATTTTATATATAATATTTATATATATAAATATAAATAATATATTTATTATTACTTTTTATTTACTTAAGACATTTGTCTTAAGTCAGGTTTGAACTCAGGAAGACAAGTTTTCCTTAAACCAGATGGTATCACCTAGTTACGATGCTGAATTGATGAATATGGACTGGCAAAATACACTACTATAAAAGCTAAAAGATCTTAAGTATAAACACTTTGCAACATGTATAAAACAAATGTAAGTCAAAGGAAGAATCCTTATGGCCAATATTACTTAAAATTTAGGTATAGAATTGGCAAAAAGGTTTTGTTTATATTAGATTCTATATAATTCCACACCCTTTTCTACCCATGAATCTGAGGCCTATAGAACTTAAGAATTTGCAGAAGTCCACCCAGATGATATAATAAGTAACAAAAAAAGGACTGAAAAATCAAGCTAATTAATTCCAAGTATCATTCCATTACAAAGCACTATGTCTCCAAGAGGCAGAGATTATATATGACCAAAATTTTGAATCTCTTCTAGTTCCTAGCAGTGTCTTTTTCAAAGGAGATATTTGATAAGTTTGTATTGAAATAAAAGTCTTTGCTCTGTTTATGTTTTCTTTCATATAATCTATTTCTACTTCTATATTGTAGGATGTCTTTCAAATTTTATTTTATTTTTTAATGAACAAGCATTTTTCTATTTTCTATCTCTCTGAAATTGAAAAGAAAAAAGAAACCTTGAATCAAATATGTATAATTAAGAAAATATGAAATTCTACCTTGTCCACTTCCAGAAATATATTTCTCATTCTACATCTCAAATCTTTCACTTCTCTGTCATGTGATGGGAACATTGTCTGTCTTCTGGAAACATGGTTGGGCATTTGTCCAACCTTAAGTTTAAAAAAAAATATATATATATATATATAATATGTGCATATAAAATTCCACTGGTAGAAGCAAGAAAGAACAAATTGAAAAAGAGTTACAAATAGGAAGATGCACTTGCTTGTTTGGATCAAATGAAATAACATATATATTATTTTGCAAACAAAAGCCATTATGTAGATGCTAACTATTATTATTTGTCCTTAGAACTAGCACCCTAAAGACATATGTTAGGATACTTCTCTATCACAAAAAAACAGTCAAAATTATTTGATCATACTTTTTTTCCTACTTGATCTTTTGCTTTGTAGATAAATTATGAACCAGATTATATTTCATTTACATTTATGCATACTACAGAGATTAGACAAATTTCTATTTGAAAATTAAATGAAAACTAGCTAACTCACTGAAATATATGCTGTCTTCTTATTTCTTAATATGCTCTTTTACCCTATATGCCTCCAAAAATGCAATATTTCTATCTTGTAATTATAGGCATTTGCATTTAGAAAAAAACTATAGAGATCAAATAATTCAATCTGTGTCTGAATTATCAGTCTCCTCTACTGAATCTTTGGTAAATGTTCACTCAAGACATATTTGAATATCTTTAAGAGGTGAAAAATGCCATGATACCTGAAGAAATCCAATCACCAATTCTAATTTTTGTTATTTTTTCTCTATACTGAGGAAACTTATTTTTACTCTATCATTTGATTCCTAATTTTAATCTGTAATACTACTTTTTTTTAGTCTAAATCTTCTCCAAAAATCAGAAATAGATTTTTATCTAGTCCTATGAATGTCCTTGTATTCCTTGCTGTAAAGTATTTTCTAAAATTGAGATACCTTGAGAATGTAAACTCTTTTGCCTCTGTAAACAAGAATTGACCTAAATTACCCTACCATTCCACTCCCTGGTAGTTATAATTTCCTTCATGTTCATCAATATTGTTGAAGCCTCCATAATCACCTCTACCAAATTCTCTGCTGCTGTCATGACCATGACCTCCACTACCACTGTGGCAGCTACTTGCTCAATTACTACTAAAGTTAGCTTTCCTGATACCACTGCTTTGTCTATAGTCTCTGACACCAAAGTCTCTATTAAATCTACTACTCTTAGAGCAATCATGCCACCCTTATAGTGATATTCATAAGCCATGATTTTTAGTCACTGTGTTTCTTATTTAGCTTCAACAAGCTCTAGAAAATCCTAGTAAAGATGATGTTCTTCTCATTGAAGAATGAAACGACAAGACCTGTACAACAAATCCAGAGGACATACTCTTTGATATCACTTGGCAAATCAAAGTCTATGACATGTTTCACATTGGAAATATCCAGCCCTTTTCCTACTACTGCTGTAGCCATAAAATTAGGGTAAAATATTTCTACTTGATCTCTTTTAGATCAGTCTCTTTGGATACCTATATAAGTCTATCCTTCATGGTATAAGAAGTCTTCTAAGGAATCTTTCTTCCTTTTTGATCTCCACAAATAGGAAGGTCAATAAATCATTGCCTGGGGTTTTTGGATGTCAAGCAAAAATGACCATTAGTCTCATTCTCCCTCTCATTCTACTTTCTGTATAATGTTCTCAGAATTAGTCAATTTGATTTACAGCTTTAAAGATATTGTAAAAATGGGACCAGTTAACAATGGAGTCTGAGCAGGTTCCAAACCCCAAGCTACAAATCTCTAGCAATGGGGAGGGGAGTAAGTGGATGGAATTCTTTCTCCTCTCCTTCCTTTGGCAGTTGCAGCTTGAAATACAACACCTCATACCCCACACTCTTAACAAGAGAAGAGATTTATTAATTCAGGGAAACAGGGAAGAAGGAAAAAGGTCAAAGGTTTGGGGGTGAGGTAAAATCTATCTATGATTTTCAAGGTGTTGTTAGAGTAGCTATCCCCACAGAGGGGAAAGCCTCTGAATAAAACTCCCTAAACTCCCTCACAACCTAAACTATCTCCTAAAATCTAGTATTAACAAGTCCAAGATGGTAGAGATGATATTGATTGTATATCTGTAGTTGTTTAGGGATTGGCTGGGACACTGCTTATAAGGTTTTGTCACAGTGCTCTCAGCCTTTGGGAAACAGTCTGGTTAGAGTCTGTAAGGAGTATTCAGCAATGAATGACCATGTTCTCTGGGTTAGAGTTAAGCTAAGCTACTGAGAAGAAATAATCCCATCCCTTTTCAGCCACCCAGCTCCCTCTGTCCCCCGAAAGAGTGAGCTTGCCAAGCTGGGTATCCTGCTTTTTATTCCCACATTCTTAATTGCCCCAACTTCCCCCTCTCCTGGAGTTCTGGGGGGTATCGTGGAATTCTGTGAGGAAGTTCATGCCATTTAAGACTATACATGTTACAATATATTCATCTAAGAAGTAATGAGCAAGCATCTGTAGTTTCTTGAGGAAAGTGGCACTAAACATCATAGTGTGACAAACTTCCATTTGTGACATAGTATTTTGCTCAACAATGTGATTAATCTCAAATTAAAACATCACATCAAACATATGATCAGCTTTATCCAACATTAGGCACTTTCAAAAATATAAGCTAGTCTTTTCTCTACCATATTTATGAGTAGTCCTAGAGCTGCCATAAACAAATGTCATACATGTTCTAAGTCTCAAATCCATTAGTCAATATCAGCAGCATTATAGACTATGAATGAGAGAACTCTAAATTAATATGAAAACATTCTGACTTCCTCATGAATTTGAACTGTCAGTTTTCTCGTTAGTCTAAAACCAGGGGGATTTGGTAATATTTGCAACATCCATACCTTTCATTTTCCTTCATACCCTTCAATGCTTCATCTGGACCATCTGTATAAATTCAACTCAAAACTGGCAAAAGAAATGCAGCAATTTTTCCAGATCCAGTTTGTACACAAGCCATTAAGTCTCTCTTTTATTTTGTAATAAGAACATTATGTTTCTACACTACATTAGAGAAGGATAAGTGTGACAAGGAAGTTTATTACCATGATAATTTTTCCCATCTCAACATCGTTAAAACTATCAATGTGTAGGAACAGTTGTTACTTGTTGTCTCAATAGGAATATCATCATATTTCTCAAAGTTAATTCCAGTGTTTCGTTGGGAGCAGAGTTCCTGAGTTCCTGCTCCAAATGATCACTTGAGAGAAGAGGTTTTGACCGGTCATCCTCATCTGATTTGTCAGACTATCAACTATTACCACTCTGTTGAAATCTGGCAGTCACTTCTGTCACCACAACTAACAATGCCATTCTTGTCACTTTTTTCTCAATCATCAAATCTTCCTTTTGCTCCATTTTCACTATCACTGAAGAAGTCTATGGGGCTCTAATCCTTTAGAAATAATGCTCATTGGTGCACACTCCATCACTCCTCCTTTCCATCCTATGCAGGATGGAGAAGGTGTCTAGGCCACATTCCTCCGGCTTTCAGAATCCCTTGTTTATTTGCAGTCAGGTTTGAGTTTCTGCCCTTAGGACCTGGCACCCATAGATTCTGTGGCTCCTACTCCTTCAGTTCCCAGCTGTGGGCTAGCAGGGATTGCTAGACCTAAGATCAAAGCAAACACAGCTCTTTCAGGGTCCTCTGCTTGTGGATTCCAGTAGTATCCTCAGGAATGAAAGCTCTGGGGCTTAGCAAACAAGGAGAGGTTGCCAGTTGTTGATTCCACTTTATTTGCTCTATTTGTTACCCCAAGACTTGCTGCAGTGAGACTGAAGCCAGGGACCCTGTCAGGAATCTTCCTCTCTAGTTGTCCTCATCTGTTCAGCTTCATTACCAAATCATGTCTGTTTTTTCTACTTTTAGCCCTGATTCTGTGGAGTTATTTTTGCTTGTTTTGTGCATGCGTGTGTGTGTGTGTGTGGGGGGGTGTTAGGAGAACAAGGAAGTTTCATGATCTACTCTGCCATCTTCTGACAATTTATTTCCCTTGCAGAGTAAACTTCTTTTCAGGTTCAGATTGGATTGAATTGCCTCTGAAGACTATCTTAACTCTTAGATTTCATGGCTCAGCAAATATTTATTAAAGACCCATTTGTGCAGAGCACAATGCTGTGAGAAATATAATTGGGTTTTGAGTCAATATAAGAGTTATAAAAGTGGTCACTGTTTATAAAATATTAGCCCCTAAGTCAAAATGGCTGTTAGCAGCTTTTATTTACAAAGTAGAAAAAGTGAAAGTGGGAAATGTAGAAAAGAGACAGAGCCTTAACAAGCCTACCAGCCCTAAGTGTTTTTCTGGTGAAGTCTTTCTCAGCTCATGGCAAGGATTTCCTCAAGTCCAAATCTCCATGTGAAAGTCTGGTAGTCTCCAGCAAGCCAAAGCAGAATCCAAGGAACCAGTCTCTCTCCAAAAACTAAGGAAGGGAATCCAATCCAGACCATGTGGGTCTCTTTTTATATTTCTTTCTTCATGTGATTTCCTGTCTCTCTCTCTCTCTTCACAGAAACCAATAGCAGTCTTTCAATTTGGCTAATATTGCCTAAGGGAACAGTGTTTGTGGGATCTACTTCTCATCTTCTAAGGGTGTAACCTCTTATCAAAGGATTCACAAGTTTCAGACTGATTGAGTAAAAAGAATGGAGCTCTCTAAGTACTTGCTTGAGTTAAGTTAAAGATATTTCCTTCCAATGCTATGCTCAGCAATGGGTGGATAAGCAAAGCCCATGGTCCTCACAGATCTTGCTGTGACATAAATATATTATATAGATTCATCTGAAAATTATTTTAAATCTAAACAATTTGTATATTAAAAGAGAAGCAATAGAGTGTAATGGCCTGCTTGACACATACTGGCTTCATTTGCTTCTGAAAATTGTGATTATGTGACCCTGGGTAAGTCAACAAATTTCAAAATATATAACTGTAATGTTTGTATGGATCAGCATTAGTAGAAGGACTTTCTTCCTGTAGAGATCCCTTTTCCAATTCAATAACAAATCCTGTCCATCCCTCATGCCAAACTCCCAGGAAAGAAAAAAAAAAGGGGGGATGGGAATGCAAGAGAATAGAAGAAGAGAACAAGAGGCAGGAGGGGAAGGGAGGGAAGGATATAATTCCATTGTAGAGCTGAAAAAAAGTTGGAAAGGACTGCACTAGACAATGTTCTCACACAGAAACAAAATAAATCCAAATATCTACCTTTCTAGTGATTACCATTTAGTTAGGTTAGAGTGGAGTGGAGTGAGTAAAGGAGGAGTTAAATGAATAAACTATATACAAAAATAAGTATAAGATAGAATTAAGTATGAAATAAAGGGCATAAATATGTTAATAAATGACAAGTAATATTGAAAAATTTTAAATATTAAATTGTAATGTATTATGTAAACTTCTGGAAAAATTGCCCCTTATTTCAATTTGTTTTATGGATGAGGGATTTGAAACAATGTAGAGCAAATCTTTGTATGTACTTGATTAAAACAATTTTGTAAAACTAAAGAAAAAAAGAGAGAATGCAGTTTTTGGATTTATCCTACTCTCAGAGATTTCAGCATATATAAAGTGGCTAGTCAAAACTTTTTTTAATGCAACATCAAAAATTTATAGTACTTTCTAATTTCTAGAAATATTTTAAAATATATTTTTATATTTCTTGTGATTTTCAATTCAAAGATAGAGGTCATAGAAGGCAGTACATGCATGCATGCATGCATATATAAATATACAATTTATATGAAGCCCTATCATGTTAGAGGAACAAAAACATCTAATTCTCATTCTACAAGAAATAGAAAAAAATCCCTATCTCCAATATTTTCTGCTTTGGCCATCAATTCCATTTGGAAGTTTGGAAGTCATAGAAGTCCATTCAAACATACATGCTTATGTAAATATCTAGTTTATGTGAAACCATATCACATATATGAAAAGGAGAATAGTCAGATTCATATAAATATACACAAATACCATATAAGTGTTATACAGATATAAAAAGTTATATAACTAAAATGAAATTCAGGATGTAGAATCTAGTTCCAATTTAGCTAATAATTACAATCTTATTATTTTTTATTTCATTCTTCCAGTTAGCCAACTATATCACAATTTTTCTCTGATTAAATCAATAAAGGCATTCCTATCTTCCTTATATTCCCATAGGTACTGACATTGAATTTATATGATGTTTTTAATTTAAAGTACTGAAATAAGGTTTGAATAATATATATAGCTCTGAGTCAGGAATCAGGAGAACTGGGTTTATGCCCTAACTCTGGAAGTAAATTACTTGGCTGCTCTGGTCCTTAATTTTATCATCTATAAAATCATCCAAGTAGACTAGATGGTTTATAAAGCCCTTTCCATTTCTAACATTCTGTAATTTCATATAAACCATTCCATTTACCTTGAAAATGCTCTCATGAATGAGATACTATTAGGTCATCTCTGAAAACATCACTCATTTCCTTAAGTGATTCCAATTTTAAAGCTGGAGGAATTAAGGGAAAGAAGAGTGAAATGGTCATTGTTGATTAGTAAACTGTTTATCAGTTAACAACTGACATCTACAACAACATAATTTCCCTGCAATATAATATAAACCAGTCCTAGGAACATAGATTTATAACTGGAAGGAACCTAAAAGGTTATTAAGTTCAATCCTCTAATTTTACAGTTGAGAAAATTGAAGTCTAGAAAAATAAAGGTACACATATATAAGATGAAGCAGAGATAAAATTTTAACCCAAATTTTTTAAATCCAAATCCAGTACATTTATGATGTTCTTCTGTTATTTAATTTCCTTTCCTGAAAGTTTTAGATAATAAATACATTTTCATAATACACCAAAACCAGACATCTTTGTATAAAAGATGTTTATAAATAATAGTATTATTGTTATGAGGCAGCTAGTTGTTCAGTGGTTAAAGTGTTGGTCCTGGAATAAGGAAGACCTGAATTCAAATTTGGATTTAGATATTTATCAGTTGTATGATCCTAGGCAAGTCATTTAACCTTTGCTTTAATCTAATAGAGAAGAAAATGGCAAATCATCCTAGTATCTTTGTGAAGAAAATCTCACAGACTCTGGTCCATATAGTCAAAAAGAGTGAGACACAACTATTGTTAGAAGAACAAAAAAAATCTACTTCTCATTGTCCAAGAAGTAGGAAAAAAACAACAACTCTGTAGGCGTGTCTTAACTTCCATTTTTTTAAATTGAAAAATGTTATTTAATTTATTAATTTAGAATATTTTTTTCCATGGTTACATGATTCATGTTCTTTCCCTCCCCTCCAACTCCCCGCCCCAATAGCCAACACACAATTCCACTAGGTTTTACATGTATCGTTGATTAAGACCTAATTCCATATTATTGATAATTGCACTAGGGTGATTGCTTAGAGTCTGCATCCTCAATAACATCCCCATCAAACCATATGTTCAAGCAGATGTTTTTCCTCTGTGCTTCCACTCCCACATTTCTTCCTCTGAATGTGGGTAACATTCCTTCTCATAAGTCCCTCAAACTTGTCCTGGGTCATTGCATTGCTGCTAGTACAGAAGTCCATTACATTCTATTGTACCACAGTGTATCAGTTTCTGTGTATAATGTTCTCCTGGTTCTTCTCCTTTCACTCTGCATCAATTCCTGGAGGTCTTTCCAGTTTACATGGAATTCCTTCAGTTTATTATTTATTTGAGTACAATAGTATTCCATCACCAACAGATACCACAATTTGTTCAGACATTTCCCAATTGAAGGACATCCTCTTATTTTTCAATTTTTTGCCACCACAAAGAGCACAGCTATAAATATATTTGTACAAGTCTTTTTCCCTATGATCTCTTTGGGGTATAAATCCAGCAGTGGTATGGCTGGTTCAAAGGGCAGCATGTGTTAACTTTTCAAAAATTTTGAATTAAATTTTGAAAACTCAAACCTTATTTCCAATTTTTCCTTTAGAGTTTTAAAGTCTTATTTGAACTCAGAGATCTATAACCTATCCAATATGGTTCATCTTTACTCATGTTCTAATCAATTTTCTCCTAAGGAACCTAATGCCAAAACTTACACAATGGAAAAATTCAAATTTCCATGGTAATAGCAAGTTCATTAACTCCAAAAAGAATTAATTTAGACATTAATGACTATAAATAATATTTCAACATAGGTAAGTCTGTGTTGCTCTGGAAATTCTGTTTTTGTGTTTGAATAGGGAAATCTAAAATGTGGTGATTAATCTGTAATAGCTAATCTGCTCATGCCAATGTATTAAAAATGTATTAAAAGGTATTAAATGTATTAAAAAATAAGAGGGGGCATCTGGGTAGCTCAGTGGATTGAAAGCCAGGCCTAGAGACAGGGAGGTCCTAGGTTCAAATCTGGCCTCAGACACTTCCCAGCTGTGTGACCCTGGGCAAGTCACTTGACCCCCATTGCCTACCCTTACCACTCTTCCACCTATGAGACAATACACAGTATTGACTCCAAGATGGAAAGTAAGGGTTTAAAAAAGGGGAGGCAGCTGGGTAGCTCAGTGGATTGATAGTCAGGCCTAGAGATGGGAGGTCCTAGGTTCAAATCCTGCCTCAGACACTTCCCAGCTATGTGACCCTAGGCAAGTCACTTGACCCCCATTGCCCACCATTACCATTCTTCCACCTATAAGCCAATACACAGAAGTTAAGGGTTTAAAAAATAAAATAAAAAAAAATAAGGAAACTTAAATGAAGAAAATCCTCTCAAATAATTGCCAATTAGATTGAATGAATTTCTGCTTTTAAAAAAAATCATGCATTATTGTAGAATCAGCACTTAAGAATGGTCCATGTGCCCCAATTACTTTAATGTTATCACATTACAGAGAGAGAAAATTCTTATTCAAGAAAGAGATTATTTGACTCTGAAGTGGGATGTCATTTGGCACATCTGATGTGTTGGAAACTCCCATATAAGTAGTCAGCAAGCTTCTGCTTTATAGACATCAGAGATGGAGAATTACTAACTTCTGAGAAAAACCAGTCCACTTTTGAATAGCTCTATTGTATGAAAATTTTTTGAGTTGAAATTTATCCCTATTTTTGGATCCTCTGATTAATACCAGTCCTGCCCACTGAGAATAATCAAGAATAATGTAATGCCTTTTCCATATGACATATCTTCAAAAATATCAAACAGCCATTCATATTCCAAATTTGTTGAACAATCTATAATAATCTTATAAGGAAACTAACTTTACTCTGAGATTGCTATAATTACTAAGGATTTATCATTTTTTCTTATATCAAATCTGATTTAATTTAAAAAAAATTTCAACTGCTTTCAGTTCTACCCTATAGAAATCCCTTGCCTATATGTTAACTCTTCAAATATTTGAACATAGCTAACATGAGAAGTGGTATGGTGTATCAGATTGAAAGCCAAACCTAATGTCAGGAAAACTAACAAACAAAAAAGAGTGAACTCTAACACATAATGATATCTAACCTTGGATAATACATTTAACTTCTCAATGTTTTAGGTAATTATATTTTAGAGAAGTGAGAGTTTAAATTAATAGAATTGTCTTACCTAGTAGTTCCATATATTCAAAAATAATACATCTAGGCCCTATTCTTACCTATTTCTCCCCCCACCTCTACCAACACCAAAAAAAAAATCACTAATCCAGGCTAACTAACTAACATCATTTTCTTCATATGATAAGATCGTGGAACCATTTACCATTTAAGAATCCTTAAATAATGGTATCAAATGAGATATAAATTTTCCTGCATGATATGACCAAGGTAAAGCACAGAGGAACCATGATGATCCTAGCCCTGTATTTGTTAATACAAACTTTTATTGGAATTGTATTTTTGATTTTCATATTATCCCGTTGGCTCAAAATGGATTTTATTACAGTAAAATCCAGGAATCAATTTATAGTGATATAGATAACAAGTTACATTCCTCCCTGCTTCCTCCCTGGAATTGTGATTTTCTTTTTTTACTCCACCTTTACATACACATTTATTATTTTCATTAGATAAGATAAAAGACTGCAAAGCTCTCTTTGGATTCTGATTGTCACTCAATATAAGAAAATTTGATAAGCATGTCACCTACACCATTATCCATCTAATTAAAAATATTTTAAAAGGTGGAAGGCCACAGATTTCTGGAGAGTTCATTATAGTCTTCTCAGTTTATATAAAATCATTGAAAAATATCTTTGACTATTGGACCAATTATTAATTTATTTAATTTAGAGTTATGTAATTAATTTATTTAATGTATAATTGAACTCATAAGTTGAATAAGAGACTTAGTTAACAGTTTTAATAAAGACAACTAGGTAACCCAATGCTTTATGCTGACTTTTCACATTCTGACTCTGTCCCCCAGTGAATTAGCTATCCCTCCCAATTTTGTCCCTGATCTAAGAAGGCAGTATAATTTAGTGAAGAGAGCACTGAATTTGCAATCAGAGAATCTAAGGTCATTTCCTAGATTTTTTACTCACTATTCATTTGACCATTTAATGTCTTTTAGATTCAGTTTCCTGTTGTACAAATGGGGAAATGATGAGTTATTCAACTGGCAAAAATGAACTCTAATTTCTCTTTTAGTTCTAAACTATCTGATATAAAATACATGCTCTATACCTGACAAAACTGTCCACTATGGCTTATTGACCATAGTGCTTTGGAAGCCTCAAAACATATAAATCATTAAAAATTTTATTAAGTGTTTATATTTCTTTAAATACTTCCACATGGTTCATGGCACAGGGGAAACAGACTATGATGAAAAAAAATACCTGTGACTCCAATGGAGTTATGTTCTATTCACTACAACATATAAACATATAACTATAAGATAGAGGAGAGAAAGATAACTAAATACCATGGAATAAAGAAAGGTTTTATGTAGTATGTAGTATCTGAGCTAAGATGAATTTCAAAGGGAGTTAAGGATTCCAAGAGTCAGACATGAAAGAGTACATTCCAGAAATGTAGAATACCTTGAGCAAAGTCGAGATTAAGATAGAATGTGCATGTTGGCCAGAGATAGAATGTTGTCAGCCTTAGCCTGCTTAGGACAGGTGTTCACTGATGTGGATAAAATGGATTGTTTTTAAACAACCCTCAATTGTTTGTAAGACTTGTATCCTCAGAATGGAAATGATGTATTGTTCTTGCATATCAATAAATATCAACAAAATTTCTGCAATAGTTTGTTTCTTTGAAATAAATGTAATTTATATGCCAATTCAATGTTAATATAATTAACAGACTTCCTAAGTGCTTTAGCACTTTCCTCCAATAGGCCAATGTAATAAGGAACTGCAAATGCTATTTTGTAGCCTTCAAGTAACAAAACATAACTGTACCAAATTAGAGGATAAGAGAAAGAAGATTAAGAGTGAAAGAGAGAGAGAGGAAAGAAAAGAATGAGACAGATGGAGAGAGATATAGAGCTAGAGAGGAACAGAGACAAAGACAGTGACAAAGTCTATCATAATCGCTTATCTTTTACTTAGGTTTCCTGAACTTTTTAAAACAACCATATAAGCACTTATGGCACTAAGTAAAAAGTATTTACTAAGTAAAATCCTAAAGGATATGCAAGGCTTAATTTCCAAATTTAAGGAGTCTACATCATACTTTGATCACATTTAAGGGTGGGTCTCCTTATATGTCATTGTGAAGAAGCCAATTTATAATAACATCAGTGGAAAAAACTAAGAATTTGAGAATTATAACATATCTAAGATTGATATAGTACTTCATAGGTTTCAAAAATCTTTCCTTACAACAATCTAATAATGGAGATTTTGATTATTATTGTTTTGGTATGTACTAATGATTAAATTAGTAAGCAGAATTCTCAATGTGGAAACTCTCTCCCAATGTAAGATCTGCAACTCTTTTTTAAATAATTAGCTGGAGTACTGAAAGATTAAATGATTTGCTCATGACTATAAAACTAATATATATCAGAAAAAGAGTATGGGCAAACAATATAAAATACTTGGGAGTCTATCTGGAAAGTCAAACTCATGGACTCTATGACTGCAGTTCCGAATCACTTTTCACACAAATAAAGACAAAGACAAATAAAGACAATTGAAGAAATATTAATTTTGCATGGGTAGGAAGAGCCAGATTGCAAATTCTGTCAAAATATGGATAATTTGCACATGATTTTATATCATTACACATGTACAATTGATATATAACAATAGCCTTTTCAATGGATAGGAATTGGGAAAGAAGGAAAAAGATTAGAACTCAAAATTTGAAAAGAAAAAAAATGCTAAAAATAAGTACATAATAAACTAGAAGGGGAAAAAAAAAGATTCCCCAGAGTTTTATTTCGACAATGAACCTGAGAAAAGAAATCTGATTCTTTGGTCTAAACATCTCCAAAGGTAAATCTAAAGACCAGTGAGCACAGGATGGAGCTCCTTTTGGGTGGCATCCCCTCACCTTAAGGGTACATAATTATAGTATACTCAATGCTTTTGAGTTTCTTTATATTCTTCCTCCAAAATGACAAGTTGCTAGCTGTTGGTTCTCCTGCTGCTGTAATTGTGATTACCTACGATAGCCTTCCATCACCACCACTGCTCCTTTGATGTCTCTAATCTTTGTGGTTTTGTTAATACAACAAAGTTTTGTTGTTGTTTTTTAAATAGAAACAATGTGGTATAGTATAATAAGAACTGGATTTGGAATCTGAGGTTTGACAAAGTAGACTCAAGTCTATTTCCCCTCTGATCTTGTTTGTGCCATTTTCTGTCACTGTCAAAAGCGGCAATATACCACCTTGAGATAAACAGATTATATACTGTTCTAAACAAGCTAATATTGAAATTATCAGGGTCATTTAGTAAATAGGCTAAATTAAAATCAGAATTTCTTAATAGAACTATTTTGTAATGAAATTATGTTTGAAAGGGTGAATCTACTCTTAGTGTCATAGAAGATTTGACTTTCAATACCACCCCCTTAACTATTTCCTCATATGTAAAATAGGGAAACAAGAGGACCTTTAAAGTCCCTGCCACCTCTGTTATTCTCTAGTCTATGAAACTAGAAATGATGCAATGTCTATTCACAGAGTTATCTTGTGTGGCTTTTCAATTATCTTATATATTACAATGTAAAGCAGATTTTTTTCTTTTGGAATATTTTTTTGTTGTTCCAATAATGTATTTTAAAATGAAATTTTAAAATAAAGAATTACCATGGTTCTATGAAAGGTATGTCTAAAGCATATTTCTTTTCACTTGAAGAGTAATATAGCAGTTGACTTACATTTCTCATTTCTGTTTCACAGAAGATGAGAACTATACCCATAAACTCTGGACTATTTCATCTACTTTTATCAGTATAATCAGAAGAAGAAGATGTATACTGTTTATTGAAAGCCCTGAATGCTCAATTTAATGTACAATCAGCCAAGAGGAAACAGAAAAAGGAAATCACTAAATTTAGCCTCTGTTCAAAGTGAAAGTTTATAACTATTTTCTTGCCTAAAATGAATGTTTCCCAGAGTGACATGCTGGAAAGGGTTTTTGAATCAGAGTATAGTTACCGTTAAGGGTGAAAAGAAAACTCAAGGATTTGGGAAGAAATCAACAGAATTTCGAAACTTAAAAGAGTGGCTTAAAGTTTATTTCAATGAAGAAAATCCTTATACATCATTATATAAACTAGCAAAGGAGATCATGAATAGAGACATTGAAAAATAATTTCTGATAAACTTTTTTTCCTTGACTAGCTTACACAGTAAGTTTGGTTTCCTCAGTATTTATTTTCTAGTCATTAAAATTAGTAGATTAATTGTTAATGACTACTACAGTCATTCTTTATATCAACTATTAGAAAGTTATTTTTTACTTTTAAAAATATTTAATTTTCATATTTACAAACAATAGCAGTTTTAAACATGTTTTCCAAAATTATAAGATCCAAATTATTTCCCTCCCTTACCTCCTCCTTCTGGTAAACAATTTGATCTGAATTACACATGTATTATCATGCAAAATTTATTTCCATATTGGCCACTGGTATAAGATAATGTTCATATAAAACCAAAAATCCAAAATAAAAATATAAAATGAATAGTAGTATGATTTGATAGTCAAATCTAACTACAAAAGTTCTTTCTCTGGAGGTGACTGGCATTTTTTGTCATATGTCCTTCAGGTTTTTCCTGGATCAATATATTGCTGAGTATAACTACGACTTTCAAAGATATTCATTATACAATATTGCTGTTCCTATGTACAATGTTCTTCTAGTTTTGCTTATTTCATTCTATCAGTTTATGTAGGTCGTTCCAGCTTTCTCTGAAATCATACTGTCCATCAATTCACATGCAACAATTGTATTCCATCACTGTCATATATTACAATGTTTTTAGCCATTCTCCTGTTGATGGGCATCCTCTCAATTTCCAATTCTTTTTCACCACAAAAATATCTCCTATGAACATTTTGTACAAGTAGCCCCCCCTTTTTTAAATGTCTGGGATACAGACTTAGTAATGGTATTATTATAAAACCATAGGGAATTTTTTATTTTGTAAAAAAGTATTGCAGCATTTTTAGCACAGTTCCTAATTGCCCTCCAGAATCAGTGCATCACCTCACAACTCTACCAACAATGCATTAGTGTTCCAGTTTTGTTACATCCCCTTCAATATTTTTTACGTTCCTTTATGGTCATTTTGTTCCATCTGATAGGTGTGAGGTGATATCTCAGAGTTGTTTTAATTTGCATTTCTCAAATCAGGAGTGATTTAGAACATTTTATCACATGATTATTGATCTCTTTGTTTTCTTCATATGAAAATTTTTCATTCATATTTTTTGACCATTTATTTGACTTAGTTTTATTTTACCCTTAGAAATTCCTTAAGGATAAAAATCAGATTATCAGACAACTAATTCTAATAATATGAAGATCTACTAGGACAAGAAATTAATCTTTTTTAAAAAATTTTAATAGTCATTAGTATTTTCTTGATTGAAAATTTAAGGAGAACTATTAAGGAGGAGAACTGATGAGGAAGCCTCAGGAGTAGAATCCAAAAAACATTTCTCAAATATAGTTTTGAATATTCAGATGAAAATTTGAAGGCACTAAGGTCGTAAATAAACTGGCAAGGCATATTAAAAGTTGAGCTCACACAGAGGTCTACGGGGGTAGTTCTTATGAATTTATTGTCTCCAATGTAGTTGTAACACAGATGGAACATATTTCCTCATTACATAAAACCCAATAATCAAAGTATGTTAATATAGTTAATAAATTCTAGTACAAGTTCCAAGCACTTTATTGGTTCTATTACTATATTCAGACAATATTTTCGGAAAAGACTTGATTTTATAACAGACAATAATTCACAAGGAGAAACATAAAAGATACAAAAATTTGTCTTTTTTAATCATAAAATCTGAGAAATATATATATATATATATATATATGTATATATATATATATATATATTTCTAGAAAAGCAAATACTATTACTCCATTTACAATTGATTCTGTGATTGCTTCTGTTATCTTTATTCAGAATCAGGAGATAGTAAATAATTGTACTTAACATAAGAAAGTTTAAAGCAGGAGTTCTTAAGCTAACTCTCTACTTATCTATCACTGCTTGTACACAGGTAATTAACAACTGGGACTAAACTTTCTCACATTCTATTTACATATATTACTTAAAGGATTATATAAGAAGATTTAATAGCATACTAAATGATGTAAAAGGAAATTAAGTGAAATAAATGCAAGTTAAGTTCTTCATATAAAACCGTCCAATGTATGATTGGTGCTGTTTTAAAAAAATAAAATTAATGTTATTCTTCTCTGATAAAACCTACTCCGAAAGAATGCTTTCTTTATCTATTTCCAATAACTCTTAAAATTTCATTTTTCTATAGCATTTTATGATTTACTACTATAGTAGAACTTCAAAATTTCATATTACTCTTGTTCTATCATGCTAATCATGAGCTTCCCCTTCCCCAGATGCCTCAAAAAAATCCATACATTATGTGCTGCATTTCCCACTAACCCATAAGTACTGATAATCAGGATTTTGTTCTTACTATTTTACCAAAACTTCATTCACAAGATCACCAAAGATATACTGAAGCTCAAACCCAAAAGTTTTTCTTAGTCCTCATTCTTTTTGTCTTCTATATAGAAAAGTACTCCTTTGACACATTTAAATAGCCTTCCATTTGGACACATTCTCCATTTGCTTCTGTGACGGGACATTTAGTGCAACTCTACTTTTACTTCTCTGAGCTAACTCTTGCTGATTATTTTTTCCCACCCTCTAAAACATGGGTATATCTTAAGGCTTAATTCTTCTTGTAATGAGAGGTAGCTAACAGAAACTTTGTGCTTCTGTAATTTCTAATGGTCACAAAAAGTCAGTTAGAAGTCTTAGAATCTTCAGAAAGTTAGTTAGAACTTAAAGCTATAAATAGAGGTGAAGTTCCAAATGAGGGGGCTTTTGCCTTCTGGCTTTCGCTGTGGCTGGAGGCTTTTGCTTTGGCTTAGCCTGTTAACTGTGGCCTTTTGGCTTGGCTTTGGCCTAATTGCTTCGGCCTTGGCCTGTGCTTATGTGTCTTGGGGAAATTTAAACCTATTTCATTTCTCTGGACCTCTCCCTGATCTCTCCATCTACATTTCCTTCCCTTCCCCTGAATTTCTTTGGGTACTGGGTGGAAGGGAGGGCTTGGTGATTGAACATTGTGAGTTTTAGTTTTTATTGACAAGTAGAGTATCCACAAATAAGTTACCCCTAGTTTTAGTGATTTGATAAAGATTTTACTTAAAAGGCAGTCAAATCTTCCTGACTGGAGAGCAGGCTCTCTCAGTCTAAACCTCTCCGTGACCCATCCCCCACCATCACCCCTCTCCCTAGCAGCAGTTAGAAAATCCTGAACCTCTTTCCCTCTGATTAACCTGAGATTAATAAATCCCCTTGTTACCTACTCAAAGCCTCTGGTGAATCATTGTATCAAACATTGAGGCAAGGGCTAAAGAAGGAAGAAATCATTTTCTTTTATTTCTTGAGAGAACTAGGGGCATCCATCTTGGCAGGAAGTACCTACCTGAGACTTCCTCCAGCTATCAGTTTGACTGGCAGGGAGGGGCCCTCTTGACTCCTCCCTCAAGAGACTTTAGAAACTAACAAGAGAAACCCTCCAGCCAAAACCTAAACATTTCTTACTGACCCTAATATTCTCCCTGTATCCTAAGTCTCAAGCCTCTGGAAATAAACCTGTTTGAGTTGCCCTTTCCTACATACCCCATTTCCTTATCTCCTATATACATTCCCTTACCTTCATTCCTCCTCCAATCATCTCATAATCACCCTAATATCCCCTTTATCCTTCCTCACACCCAAATTGCCTCATTGACACACTCAGATTACCTTACCTACTTTCTTGATAACATTCTTCAAATACTCCCCCATCTATCCCCACAAATGCAAGCAGTCTTCCTTGAGAATATTTATCCATTCTCATGACTTCAAATATAATCACTGTGCAAATGCATGTGAAGTGTATAGTTTAAAGTTAATTTCTCTTCCATACTCTAGTTGTCTATTTCCAGGTATCTCTTTTATATCTCTTATTTTATGTTTCTTTGTAACCATAAACTCAATGCATTTAAAACTTGATCTACTAAATAATCTTTTCTCTATTCTTACCCTGCCATAACTCAAATTGAAAAAGAATATATAATTAATCTTCCTATGAGCTCTATGATGTAGGAATCCTAAATTAGAAATGTTCATATCTTTTCTAATGCCTTGCAAATGTTCAAATGAATCCATGACCTCATGTTGAATTTCCTCCAGTAACACAGACACCCATCCCTGCCGATATGACTCACCTACATCCTCAAAAAAGTTTACATTGTACATTCAACCAATGCTGGAGGGTTTCTTTGCTTTTTTTTCTGACATCACAAGAGTGGAAAGATAGGTAATACAATGAATTTAGTGCCAGATATGGAATTGGGGGGACTGTAAGAATGGGATTTGTGCAAGGTGGATGGGACAGGAGGAGCCAGAGGAGGAGTTCAAATCCAGTTTCAGACATTTTCTAGCTATGTATATGTATGAGTAGGTCATACATATGTGGATTATTATTCATGTCTTCCAAAAGATAATGTAGTATCTTGGAACTTACTACTATCAATGCCATGTCATCTGCATACAGGAACATAAAGGATCTCATTATGCATGGGGAATTCCTCTTTGATTGCAATTCCTCCATCATAAGTGGAATTAACATTTGGAAGAATGCATCTCCTTTTTTGTGTCCTGTCTGATGCTTCTTATCAGAGAGGCATTAAAAATACTATTTCTCATGCTAGACTTTCAAATAATTCCTGAATGATAAGGATATATGAATAGAAAACACCTCATATGAAAGAGACAAAGTTGCTGGCTTTTTTGTTTTCTTTTCTTTTTTTCCTATTCCCATATGAATGCCTACCATAGTACAATAAATATTTGTTGAATTAGCTTGGATGCCAAAAATGGTTTTCAATGTTGTCTCCAATGCTTCCTAAAAGAGATGTAATGTCTTAGGACTTGTTTCTAATTCAAAGTAAATAGCCAATAACCATTAAATTTTTTTCTTTGCTTTCCCCTATTTTTTCCACTAATCTTTAACCACTTGACTGAGCTAGACCAACAGTATAGTTGATGTTCTATCCTAAATTTGGTTTTCCAAAGGTAGATTTGACCTTTTTGAAATCTAAAATAGAATTCGTGGCAAGTAAAGCCTTTATTTGTTAGCTACACAATAAGCATCTATTAATGAAAACAAAGAGTAAATTCATCAGTTATAAATGATCAAGTTTAAGACCAGTTAATTATCATATTTTAATCTTCTTTTTCTCCTAATAATCCATATTTAAATTCCAGAATCACTCTTCTTTGTTTCCATCATCTCAATGTAACTGTTTGCTAAACTCTGTGAAGATGGGCTTAATCCTATCCTGCCCATTTTTATATTTAATCACCAAAAGGGTAAACACCCCACTTAATTCTCAAGTGGGGGAGGTCTAAGACCCATGTGTGCAAGAGTGGGTGATGAATCAGAATCGACTGACTGCCCCCTGGTCAATCCTAAGTGAAACCTTTGTTGTGGCTGTTACACGTGAAATGGTAGGAAGGCACAAGAAGTGACAAAAGAAATGGTCTGCCCTCTTCTCATTTCTCTATTTTCACTCTTTCCCTATATTTTATAAATAAATTGTTAAAAATCATTTGAAATTGATGCATATTCATTTCCTGGAGACCACCCTTTTGAATATTCAGAACAACCATAATAATTTTTTCCTTTACATTTTGGCTGATCACAAAGGTTGTGATGAGTATCCTCCTAAATTTTCTTGACTTTTCCTTTACTTTTGTACTATCCCCAAGTCACCTTTTTAATAGTTTGTTTTGGGTCTACAATTCACAGTTGCTAGATCCAGATAAGTTCAAACATTTAATGTAAATAAATTATGTAGGTATTATATTAAAATAAATAGAACACAGCTGTTTTAATTTTAGCAGCAGGTCTCTAAGGCCTCACATGGGGAACTGTTTCCAAACCCCTCACCTTATGTGAAAAGCAACCCAATCAGTCAACCCTCAGGTTTCACATGGGGAGGGATTCTATCTTTCAGCTACCTTTCTGGTAGAAAGTTGGCTGCTTTGCTTCTTAATTATCTGTGAGGGCCACACCTGAGAAAAACCTTTCACTCCCTCTCAGAAGGAAAGCAGCCCTGCTCCATGCCCAAACAGAATTCCATCTCTGTAGCAAAAAAAAAAAAAAAAAAAAAAAAAATCTGGAAAAACTGGAGAAAGTTACTCAGTTTAGCGTAATTGTTTTGTATTTTGGAGAGTCATTGTTAATCTGACATTAAAATTTAGCCTTGTTTTACTCATAAAAATCTACTTTTCTTTTTGCCAAGCCCCACGTGTCTCTAGAATTAATTTAAGTAAGAAATGAAACCTAGGAATATTAGTCAGGAAGAGCAGTGTTAAAGTAACCCAAAAAATGGTCCTTTTTTCTCTGAGGCTTTTAGAGCCCAAATAAGGGTAAAATTCATTGATAAAAACTGTTATTGCCCCAGACCAACTCAGAAAAGCAGCATTTTGCCAAAAGAGCAAGCATGGTCTGGAAGCATATGGTTCTAGTATTTTTAACCCTTAGCAGATATTTCCTCCTATACTTAGCCTTGGACAAAAGGTTTCCTCACCTGTCCTTCACCTAAAAGTTAATTAAATTAAGGTGTGACATTCTTAAAGGGACCACACCCTTACTTGTCAACTTTTACACCCTGACACCCCTAGCCAGAAGTGTCACCTACTGAGAAAAATCAGAATTACAAGCAATCTAATGATTAAGTTTAAACATGATAAGAAAACCATTAAAAATGATTTTTGATAGCATTTCCAAAGCTGGAACAGCATTGTTTTTTGGTATTTAAATTTGTTCATAATCCTAGAGAATATATCACAATGGATATATTTAGCACTGTTCCTGAGTAAGATGATAATAGCAGGATGTAGAGCTTTTTATCGCTTCCTTTCTCAGAGATTTGACAAATACCCTAAGTATGCTAGAGATACAAATAAGAGATTCATCTCAGCCTCAATCTACAACTCATTTCCTGTCCAACCCAACCAACTGCCCCTTCTATTACTCAATAAATTGCAGAACTAAAAGCTCAGCTTGAGTATAACTTGAGTGACATGAGTGACATTTATAGTTGACTGGAAAACAAAGAAGAGAGTTTAGGGGAACTCAATGCTTTTATGAAAAGTATTGAAAAGAACTTAAAAAAGAGTAAGAGATTTATCTCTCCATACTTCTTCATTATCAGAATCTCAGTTCCACCCTGCCCTACAAAATTCTGCTTTTTCTACTACACAACTCATTCCTACCCCAATTTCTGCTGCTACTGTCCCAGTCCCTACTCAACCCATTTCTCACCTCATCTCAGCTGTTGCCCCAGCTGTAGGAAAATATAAGTAATGGGGTCACCAGGGATATTAAAAATCAACTATGGGGTTTGTGGGAACACTCTCTGGGATGTAAGAGAGACTAAACCTGAACACTGAAGTCCTGTACAGCTACACCACTCCCAACTGAAAAAATAACAGCCAACTGTCACTCTGGCCAGAGGCCTTGAATTAACTGACAAGGTAACAAGGTGAAATTGGGTTTTAATTAGAAATAACTAAAAGGAGGGATAGGAATGACTACTCTAAAATCTTAACACCTAATAACAAAACCCAAAGGGACAGGGAAGGACTTATTCAACTACACTAATCTAAGCTATCTAACTAACAGGGCCCAAGGAGCTATACTGGAGTCTCTGGGTTTCTGCCTCAAACCTGGAACCTGCCAGGCTTGAGTGCAGCTAGGGTTTGTGGCTTTGGGATTTCTCACTGCAATCCACTGATGATCTCTGGATGCCAGGAGCTACAGTTGTCTCAGGAACCAAGCAGAAAGGGGTTTGCTTGAAGCACTGTCCACCAGAACTCAAACTACACCTCTTCTATTGGCTCTGTAGATCTTGTCCTTTACTTGATGCCACACCACACAGGATCCCAGGGGAAAACAGGATGCAAGGTGTCCTTTGCTCTGAGGTCTCCCAGGCTGGCAACAGTTTTTGCCTACCACTAATGGAGTTCACACATAGAACACAGATAGACTTCCTCCTCCTTCATTCCAACCTGGAATTCCCAGCTCCAGCTCCTTCCTGCTAGGTACTTCCTAATCAATATATAATCAATACCTAATAACTAGCTAATCTAATCTTACTCATAACACAGCTCCACCCCAATTCATCCCTTCCCCAGTTCCTGATGCCTCCAATTCATCCTCTTCTACCCCAGCCCCTCCCCACCATCTTCAATTTACCCCTCCCTCCATTATCTTACCTATTGCTACTCCTCCCACTCCCTTTATCCACCCCACTGAAAATCAAATAGGGAGTCTAGAGGGAGAAATACAAAATAATTCAGCTAAAAGCTTATTTGCCTTAAGGAAAGTACCCATCTTCCATAAGAACAGAGATTTGGTGTCTATAAGACACCATATACCCTTCAACCCCCAAGATTTAAATAGATTCCAGGAAGATAAACCTTCTTTCAAGGAAGAATCAATTTCAATCATAAAAAATTTGGAGAATATATTCAAAACATTTGACCCCGATTGGATGGATATTGAAAATCTATTAGAAATATTTCTGACAAACAGAAAGAAAAATAAATCATCTCTTTTGTCAATCAGAAGCAAGGTAAGGGGAGTAATTTATTGGACAACTGAAAGTACAAATTGGAACCCAAATATTGAAGCAGATTACTATATATAGATAAAACTATATATAGATAAAACTATACCAGGCCAGAGAAGCATTATTGACAGCCATGAGAGCTTGCTCTGATAAGCCTGATTCATGGTCAAAATTTGAAAGGATCAAACAAGAAACTGATGAAACTCCCTTCCAGTTTATGGATAGACTTAATGAGGTAAGAAACACATATATGGGCTTTGATTTGTCCAGAGAATGGGATATTAGACAAATATGTAGATAATTTGTTGAGAATTCTTGAAAAGTGGTCAAGAAAATTCTCAAATTGGGACTCTATGGATCTCAAAGAATTGAGAAGGACAGCTGCCTATGTTTTTAAGGGCTCTGCACAAAAACATGAAAAAAAACAGTGACTCAGTAGAGGCTTTAAAGACTGAAAATAAAATACTAAAAGAAAAGCTGAAAAATCAAGGAGAGACCATAGCCCCTTTATAGGAATTCACAAATAAACCACCAACATGTTACTTATGTGGAAAACATGGGCACTTAGTGTTAAATTGCAGGAACTGGAAACAGGTATTCAATAACATGATTTTAGGAGAAATAACAGATATAACAATAATCAAAATTATAATAATGTAAATAATACTGAAAATGAAACAAATGATAATACACAACAAAATGCCCAACAACCATATATAAAAAATGGAGCTCATCCACACTATACTCAGAATGAAAATCTCCCTCTGAGTGGGGAATAACAGAAAAATGCTCAAGCATCTTTATGAAGATGCAATACGGGGTGGTGGTGTGGGGGAAGGGCCTTGGAATCAAAAAGTGAAACCTTTGATTTTCCAGATCCTGGAATATTTTAATAGCAATTATTTCTATACATTCCTCACCCCCACATAGTAATCAGAAGTGATTTTTAGATATTTAGTAGCATCTACTACCTCTGATCATTTGCCTGCCTCTGAGTTCTTTGAAAGAAGAAGTAAAGGTTCATTTAGTAGCTGAAGTGATTATTTTATATCCCGACTTCCACATTTGGAAAATGTAATGTATGAGACGTATCATAGTCTCATACCAAAGGAGCTGGAAAGATGCTCTAAGGGCAGTGATGGGCAACCTTTTGAGCTTGGTGTGTCAAAATTCACCAAAAAATCAAGCATAAATCAGGTTCAGTGTCACTTTGAGAAAAAAAACACCATAATTTTGTGATATTTATAAATAACAAAAATGTATAATTGTAATATATAACTGTATTTAATAAACCAAAATAGGTAAATTAATATAGGTAGCATTGTCATCTATATTGCACATAATGTTTACACTACACTACAGCAAATGTTTCATCCTTGGCATGTGGCCCCATAGTTCTCTGTATGCAGCTGCATGGGGTCCCATGTCATTGAAAATGGCTACATGTGGGAACATCTCGCAAGAACCTAAATATCTTTCTGCATGTTTGTTTGTTTTTTAAACTCTTCAGTTTATTCGACCTCTCCACCAGAATGACCTAAATTCTTGGTGACATTTTAGATCCAAAAGGTTTTCATCAACAATAGAGAGGGTTATGTTTTTTTTCTGGGTTCCTCTGCCACAGTTTGGAATTATGGCAGTAATAGAGTTTGTTAAAAATATCTCAGCCAAGGTTGAAAAATTTGCTACATCTGTAGAACTTGTGACAAGTATTCATGAGTTGATAGATTTTTTTAATGTCACATACATTGGAGATAAAAGTCCATAGACAAATGGACACTGTTTTGGGGAACACATTGAATTACTGACTTTTTATTTTGTTATTGCTTTTCCTTTTATATTTCTAATAGAATGTTTGATTTTTCCCTTTCTTATTTCTTGTACTTAAAATACATGTAAACAATATTATTCTTTTTTGATTCTGCAGTAATATAAGTTTAAAATATATATTTGCTATAATATTAATGCATACCCGAAAGCTTTAGAGTATGGAAACCTACTATTTATTGTTAAATGTTATGGAACTGTGATTATTGTTTGTGCCTGATTCCAGGATAAGGGAACAAAAGAGCCATTATATAGTGCCAAGAAACACAAGAAGACCAACCAATCCCAAAGGGATTGTCGAGATTGATGTGCCCAAAAGCACAAAGTCAAAAAAGGACCAAACCAAATCCAAGTAGGATTGTTGAACTTCTACACAAATACAAAAGGGCTTGAACCTAGTGTGAGATTCAAGGTTGTGGCTGTTTTGACATATGTCAGAGACTGGTCTTTCTTAAACCACATTCTATCAAGTACCTAAAAATTAGCTGTTCTGGCTCCCCTATCCCTGAGAGTGAAGGTAAAAATCAGAACAGGGAATGGCACTTCCTTTTTACATGAAAATCAAGTCCTTTTTTCTCTCTTATAGTATGGCAACTTCCTGTAGTCCTCACTGTCAATGGGTAAGTGCAATATTACTTTATTTTGTCCTATAGACTTTTGGACAGAATTTACTTTATTTGGACCCTAATACAAGGGTTTGTTATGAAATTACTTTAATTAGGCCCTAATATGAGGGTCTATTATGAATTTATTCTTGTTTTACTCGGAAATTTTTATATACATATATTTTTCATATTTTGATTCTGATTTTGAATTTTTTCTTTTTCTGAAAGTTTAATTTTTTCTTCTATTTCTTTTTCTTTTTATGTTTTTCTCTTTCTTTTGATAATTGACTTATACATCTGGGAGTTCCTTAACACCCTTTTCAGGTGGGATTGTATTTTCATAAAAATCCAAGATTCAAAATTGTGTTTGAGAAAATTTTCAGGAAAAGAACCCTGCTAACTCCTGGAGTCCAGAAAATTTACTGTTTGAAGAAAGATGCCTGTAAAAAACAAAACTGTATAAATAAGATCCAGAAACTGTATCCCAAAGTTCATTCTGGATCTTCTTTATACAGTGTTGGTTTTGAGAATTAATGGGGATGATTATGTCAAATGATCAATTATGGAGACAAGTCTCCTAAATGATCATGGGGGGATTGTGAAGATGGAATTAATCCTGCCCTGCCCATTTTTAGATTTAATCATCAAAAGTGTTAACACCCCACTTAATTCTCAAGTGAGGGAGATCTGTGACTCACTTGTGAAAGAGTGGGTGATGAATCAGTCAGTCGAATGGCCCCTAGGCAGTCCTAAGCCAAACCTTTGTTGTCATTGGTACATGTGAAATGATAGGAAGCCACAGGAAGTGACAAAAGAAGTGGTCTTTATAAATTGCAATAACTTCTGGGGCACTTTTTCTTTGGGCTTCTACTGGACCTGGAGGAGCTCTGGCTGAGGACTTTGGACTGCATTTTATTTCTCCTTAGAACTACACATGGGTGAGTGAAATAAAGTCTGACTCACTTCCTTAGCATCCCTGGAATTATTAGCCTCTTGATTGGGAGGAGGCCTCATGGCTAAAACCCTTCTTAATTGACCTTTAAGCCCCCTGGCTGGGGCCTCTGTAGCCCTGCTGGAGTAAAGTCAGGGCTTGAACACATAGTCTAGCTCCTTAAGCTAGATCTCTCACCCTTCTCATGTCTCTATTTTCACTCTTTCCCTAGATTTTCTAAATAAATTGTTAAAGAATCATTTGGAATTGATATATTTTCATTTCCTGGTAACCACACTTTTAAATATTCAGAACAATCATAATATTTTTTTCCTTTACAACTCATCATTAATTACTCATTTGATGCATTATTATAAAAAATCCTGCATGCCTAAAATATATTTCCTTTTCAGTTCTTCACTTTAGAATCTTTATTCAAGTAAACTCATGTACAATTTTCTGTATAAGTTTTCTCCCTCTGATCATTCCCTTCTGCTTCCTACATATAAAGACTTAAAATGGCTAGCTCTTTTCCCCTCCTCTACTGTTCTGAATTTATTTATACATATGTTGTATCCATCCCACTTCCATCCAACTCTTTAACAGAAGAGACAATTTTCAGTTTTGTCTTTAAATATCTAGGGGATCTCCAACCCAGTCCAAACCTAGGTGACTCATGACAATGGGTAGACATAGGAGCTATGGGCCTATTGAATGATCTTGAAGGATCCAGGGGAAGGACTTGAAAAGCCGATAAATCAATCTTGTGGCCTTCTCCCTCATCTACCTCTATTGACTATCCTCTTATCCATTCTGGCACCAATTTATCTCTGTAGTCATCTCTCACAAGCAGTGATGTGGAAGGGACATCCCTGGGCTAGAATCTGAGATTTGATTTACTTTATATTAGAAAGGATAGAAACCTTATTTCTCTCTTTCTCACTCTTTACTAATAAATGCTTATAAATTTAGTATAAAGTATCTAAAATTAATTCTTATTCATTAATAATCTAGAACATATGAAGTGACTAATAAATTCATTGCTTTTTACAAATTATTTTTCTTCTGCATAGATGAAGGTAGTGCAGAAACTATTATTGCTTTAGTATAATAATATTTAGTCATCTACTAAGAAGTTTCTACTTTTTTATTTCACTAAATAAAAAAGATCTTTTAATAAAAGTTCATCTGAAGTTTTTTCAAGACCAGAATTTGTACCTAGATTCTTAAAGGTTATAAACAAAGCATCACACCTATCAGTTTTTAATGAAACCTAGCAGTTTAAGGTATTAGTCAGTGTTAGATCGTATCTCTAAAAATATTTACAAAGCTTCTTTAAGAGGGGATAGGTTAATTGCTGGCAGCAATGTTTTTTTATATTCACAGGAACTCTCAAAGGTTATCTAATAAACTACAAATAAGATTTGATCCATACTGATAGAGGGCATCCTTCACCAATGGAATCACAAATATTTGAAGAGATGAAAGTATATTAGTATATTATTCTTGTCTGTGATACACATAACCTTTAATTAGCTATTTCTTAAAAATGAAGTCAATTTTAGGAACAAAAAGAAGCAAAGGATGAATAGATAAAAATGAGGATTATTATAATCAAAACGTATCCTTTAATATTCACAAGTTTTTACTTTGAGGTAAAAATATCAATTGATCTCTGAAAATAGTTTTAAATTTTCTGTACTCCTGTTTTCTACTTTTTAAAAAAATAAAGAATGGCTTTCTGAGCATGTTAGATCATTGGGATTTATATAGAAATGAAAGTATATAAAATAAAATATATCTTGGATTTTGGAAGACAAACTTAAAATGTTTAAAAATGAAGAAAGAGATTATAGACAATATTTCTCATATTTCCAGAGAATAATCTTAGCTATTGTGTAAATGAAATTAACTCTAGCCCATTCATAGTCAAAAATCTACTTACCCTAGGCATCTAGATTATATCATCCCCACCTCCCTCAAAAGGGGAGGGGAGATAGTTGATCACACGTGACAATAAGTATCAAATCAAGAACAAGGGACTGCCATTTGGGCAGTCCAAATCAATGTAGAGGCTGCCATTGGTCCACTTGAATTAGAGGTGGCCCACAGGAAATGATGAGAGACACTATCTCTTTTAAGTATGTGGGTTACAACCTGGTGAAAAAGTTCTGGCTTTGGACTTGGTGCTGAAGGTGCTCGGCTAAGACCTCAGAATGCTTTTACTCTGAATTGTCACGTGGGTAAGTTAGGCTGACTTCCTTGGCCTACCTTGGCGATTCCAAACTCTGCCTTAAGTAGGCTTCTAGCCTTTCTGATTTCTAAGGTCTTGTGGCTTGTAACCTAGTTTAATTAGTCTTTTAACCCTCTCTCTCCATCCAGGCCTCTCCAGGCCTGGACTGGCCTCTCCCTCTCTCTATTTACCTACCTTTTACCTTCCTAATTGTAAATAAACTACCTTAAACTGGATCCTGACTTGGGTCCATTTTAATTATGGAATCAATATGAATTGTTGATTGCAGGTGACCACATTTTAAATACATATCTATAAATACCTAGAATCTCCCTCTTACACTATCATCTTAAACTATGCTACTTGGTTGAGCAGAATGTATATTTCAAATGTGTAAAGAGAAAAAACAGAGTGTAGAAAAGACAAAATAGCTAGTGATTCATTAGACTTCCCTTGAAAAGTCACAAAAATAAATTTTTTTCCATATTATCTTCTTCCTTCCTTTATTTTATCTCATTTACTTCAAACTAACATACCTGAGGGTACTATAGGAATAAGTCTATGCCCAGAGCTATAATGTTCTTTTTATCTGCCTCTCTCTTGTAAAGAACTAGGGAACTTTTCAATGAGCCTTCTACCAACTCCCACTAGGACATCATGTACTAGTTGGTGCCCTTATTAACTACCCTATGGTTGATAGTTTGTTATTTTTTTTATAATCATGAAATCAGCTTTGTGATTGCTTCTACAGCTCTTTTCAGCATTCCTGTGATTTTGAGTCATGACTACCTACTAGACTATTGTCTATTGGTCTTCCCCAGTCAAAAATTGCTGCTTTCCTAAATATCTGTGTCAACCACATCACTCCTAGATCCCTATTCAACACTACCATCTCTTTTATTGTTTCACAGTATCTTTCCAGACTGATAGCTCTTTATTCCAGACTGATAACAATTTATTTGCAGGCTGATTTCCCTTCAAACTACCTACCTGTTTTTCCTATTATATAATTTTAAATCTCCCACCTCTCTGCCTTTGAAAAAAATTTTTCCCACTTTTTCTTATTATCTTTGTCTCTGGGAGTGCCTTGTTCTCTTTAAGGCTTAAAGTACCATCTCTTTTATGTGGCTTTGTTTGATTACTCCAATTGTTACCACCCCCTAACCCAAAATTTGCACATTGTGTGTGTGTATGTGTACATCTCACTTTACTTATCTCTTAATGAACAATTGCTTCTTAGAGAAGAAACTCTTTGAGAGCAGTGATTGTCTCATTTTTGCATTTGCACACCTATTATGTTGCCATCCCTTGGCTGGGGAAGGGAGTTTTATTCTAGGCAGTCTGACTCAGAATCATAAGGAATTCTGAGTACAGTTATAAAAACAATCGCAATTTTGACTTCCTGATTATGAAAAAAATCATCATAAACTGTCAACAATAAGACAGTTGATAAGAACACTTGCATGGTGTCCTGGTCAGCTAACTAGATTCTCTGTTATTAAATGCTTCTTTTGATTGACTGTTGGATTCTGACATAATCCCACTCTTTAGTATTCATTAAAGTTCAGTCTAGATTTAATCAGTATTATTCAAATTTATTCATAATTCAAAGTCAGCAACATATGATGAAGATTTAATCCTGTTATTCTCATTGTCCAAAATGAATGAGCACAGTGATTGAATACCATGAATGTCTCATATTCCTGAGTTGATTTCATGTGCTATAAGTCATATGAAAAAATTATATTCAAACTCTGTGTCAGGACATCCTGAGAACATAATTTTATTTATGTTCATTTATAACAAAGAGCATCCACAGAGGGAATATTAAGAGAGAATTCTTTCTAGATTATTTATGTCAATTGAATATGTCTATTCATCATTTCAATATGAATAGCATTACACTACAACATCGAGTTGGTCACAGTTATGCTGACCTGTATTTAGAAATAATGGCCTTTGTGATTTCATTTCTCCTACAAGAATACAAAAACATGAGAACTCATTATTATGAGTTATTATGATATTATTATATCATAATTAAAAATTATGACTCATTGGCCTTATTTATGTAACATTTTACTGCATTGTCTTAAAATACTTTGGTGAAATTATGGCATATGAATTTAAGGGAATACCAATGTGCAATACAAAATAACAGATGTGAGAAATGTGCCTATTTTGATTCAGGAAGAAGCAAGCATAAGACCTGCAGAATATAGTCATTATACACATATAATGACTATGAGAATGTAAATGAAAATAATACCAAAGGACAACTGAACTCAGGTTGCTTTTAAGGACCAATTATAGTGCTCAGAGAAAAAACAGCAACAACTAGTAAATGTGCTTCCTTCTCTTAAGAAAGATCAGCACTACATGAGAAGAATTTTGCATATATTAGTAAATAAGGACATTTGGTTGATTTGTCAGTTTTGTTTTTATACTTTTCTTTGTTTCTCAAAATATCCATTTTAATGGGAATAGAAAATTAGGAAAAATCTGGATGAAAAGAAAAGCTTCAGCATGTTTTAAATTAAGTTTTTAAAAATATTTCTGTAAAATAATCACCTCACTTTTTACCTGCAAAAACAAAGGCATATTTACAAACTAAGAGGTGTATACTACAGAAATGATGTTCCTAAATATTTCAAAAACCTCTCACTTCTCACCTCCCAAATCCTTTTTGTATTGAATTATCTAGATCAGTGATGGGCAAACTATGTGTGGGTCAGATGCGGCCCTCTGAAATGTTCTATCCAGCCCTGTGACATTATTCCTAATCTGACCAATACGAGTAGGATACAATACAATGAAACTTTGAAAGAGTTGCCTTAGAAATAAACAACCACACCAATGCAACTATCAATAATATGGCAATAGGTCTTGATTGATGACACATGAGGAAACCAATGGAAATGCATGTTGGTTCTGGGGGGTGAGTGTTGAGGGAGGGAGAGAGTAAGAACAAAAATCGTGTAACCATGGAAAAAATATTTTCTAAAAAATAAAATTAAAATTAATTAAAACAATAAAATAAAAAAAGAAATAGACTGACAGATGAACATTTTCATTCCTTTGCCCCTCTCTTAAAAAGTTTGCCCATCAATGATTTAGATAATTCAACTCTTTTAACTAAAGTTAGACAAAATCATAGAAAATACTTCAACATAAGTGTGTCTGAGTAATATCATTTCATATTTTTTTTGGGGAAAACTTAACTGATGTATGTATGTGAGTATTTATTTCTAGTGTAGTTTTATGCTACGAAATATTTCATTAATCTCAGGCACTTGAACTAAATGGAGTATCTGTTCTGAAAATATATTGTGGATCTTTTTTTCCCCCAGACTAATGATTTCAGAATTTCTACTCTCCTACTATCAATTTAAACTATATCAATTAAGTATTCCTTTTTTTTGTGAAAGGGAGAGTGGATAAGATAGAGGAATGGAAAATTATTGAAGAAAGGATTTGGTTCCTTTCATAGCTTAAGCAACAAGTTTAATTTTAGAATTCACATTTTGAATCTGAAAATGAATATGGTTTGCTCCAGTTTCTTAGTTGATGATTCAGTTAGATTCAAGTCTCTGATTAAAATCTTTACTCAAAAATATTGATTTCTGCCAAAGTGACAAAAAGTCTATTTATAGAAACATTCGCCTGGAAAATTAGGGAATTAAACTTCAATAAATAAACAAGGTTGGATGATATCTTCAATGGTTTTTTGACCACCAGTCTAATCAGTATCTGTTCACATCTAAAATCTTGTCATTTTTTTTTATTTTTCTGTGTGTGTGCTTGTGTGTACATGTGCACATTTATTTTATCATCAATTACTTTCAGGTCTCAGTAGACACATAACCAAATCCTGATATTAATATATTTTGTATTTTAACACTTCCAAATTATTCTTTTGCTTATGCCCCTCCATCCAAATTTGCCCCTGATAACATTAAGGCTATTTTTCTTTTACCTGAGATAAAAAGTACAGACAGAATGTGTCTGAACCTACAAATAGCCAAAACAACTCTTCTTTCTTCTTTGGTAAGCCTAAGACTACCCTGTGTTTCTGTCATCTCCTGAAAGGGAAAAACACAAGGAATTTTCTGTAAAGCTGCCCTGGAATAAATATGGTAGGTATCATGGAACAGTAGGAAGAACCTGAGCTTAGAGTTTAAGAACCAGAGTGATCATCTCACCCTATGACTTTGAACAAATGACTTTCCTTGTCTCTAAAATGAATTGTCCATGTTAGACTTATGGTCTTTTAAATGCTAGATTTGGTGTCAGAATAAATGAGTTCAAATCCTTTCTCTGTTACTTATTGCTTATATTACTTATTATTACGCAATCTTGTTTAAATCACTGAATTTCTTTGAGCCTCAGTTCCTTCTATATAAACTGAAGTGGTACAGTGTGGGGGATGGACTAAATGATCTTTAAGGGACTCTTCCGAGTCTAAAATCCTGGTTTACATAATCATACCACTAATGTAGATGAATATTTGGAATTTTTTTCATGTTAGGGTACTTGTCTCGTACCTACTGTGAAGATGAGATTAAGTCTCCCCTGCCTATTTTTAGATTTAATCACCAGAAGCATATACACCCCACTTATCCTTAAGTATGTATAGGTCTGTGACCTACATGTGCTATAGTGAGTGATGAATTAGAATCTACTGACTGCCCCCTAGGCAGTCCTAAGCAAAGCTTTAGCTGTAATTGGGACACATAAAGTGGGAGGAAGGCACAGGAAGTGACTTTATAAGTGGCAAAAACTTCTTGTGAGGAACTTTTTCACCTTCAATTTGACCCTGGATGAGCTTCAGCTGAGGACCTTGGATTGCTTTCTGTTTTCCCTTAGAACTACCACATTGGTGAGTAAAAAAAAAAAATTACTTCCTTCCTTGGCTTGTTCTGGAGATACTAGCCTCTGAACAGGCCCCTCATTTCAGAGGAGGCCTCGTGGCTAAAACCCTTATTAAATTTATCTCTGGGCCCCCTTTCCTGGGGCTTCTTAAGCCCTGCCTGTTTCGGACTGGGCCAGAGTAAATATCTACTCTCTCTGATTTTCTTACTTTCTCTTTTTCTCCTTTTGAAAATAAACTACCATAAAAAATCATTTGGAATTGAGTAATTCCTGGTGACCATACTCTGATAAATTTAGTCCAAACCTTTTATTTTTACTCCTTACATTTATGTCCCTTAGTGGCCCTAGAACTCTTTCTTTTGTCTTAGAATTCAATGTTGACCAAGAATTTGATCTTGAAATCCTTTACTTTTCCAGGAAATTTTTTCTTGTTCTGCTACTATGTGTAGACACCACCATCTCTATGACAGTGTGTTCTTCTTCATTTGGAATCTCATGTTTTGTTGGAGCACATCACCTCCTGGGGGAGTAAAACTTGTTTTTTTTCTGAGTCTTTTTTGTGCTTACTCTCCTTTTGAATAAGCCAACTCCTAGAATATAATTTGATAGTAATTTATTTTATTAATTTAAAAAACCTTATGTTTTAGAATTTATATTAAATATCTATGTTCAGGAAGAAGATTGGTAAGGACTAGGCAACTGAGGTTAAGTGGTTTGCCCAGGGTCACAGAGCTAGGAAGTGTATGAGGTCAGATTTAAAACCAAGATTCACAGGCTTAATTTTTTAATAGTCAATGATCCCCAAAAGCCATAATGCAGAAAATCATCCTTAATTTGGTATAAATATCCTATCAAGAAACTAGGGCAAGGGTCCTTCACTTTCTGTAAAACAGACATTATTAATACCAGGAAAAAAGGTCCCAGATATTATGAATGGGAATGTCTATACTTTTTTTAGGAAGATACTTTGTTAGAACAAAGGTGTTTAAACGTGTTAATCATCTCCAGACTCTTCTACACAACAAAATAGAGCATAAGAAGAATATTTTTACATATACAGATAAAGTATATGTTTATTTCAAATATGACATGATCAAAAAGGCCTCTGGTTTTTTGTGATCCCAAAATGGGTCTCAAATCTGACTTATTAATCTCTGCCCTTTGTTTAACAGCAGACCCCAGTGGTGTCATTATTCATTCATTTTCAGTCACGTCCAACTCTTTGTGACTCTGTTTTGTGTTTTCTTGGCTAAGATTTTGAAGTAGTTTGTCACTTCTTTTTCTGACTCACTTTACAGATGAGGAAACTGAGGCAAAAAGGGTTAGATGACTTACCTAGAGTCACACAGCTAATAAGTTTCAAATGTTGGATTTTTTTTCAGCTCTTCCTGACTCTGGACTTGGTTCTCTATCCACTAGCTTCCTTTCCCCCTATTTCTGTGATTTTCCATTCTAGCCTAGAAACTTCTAAAGTATTATCTGATTAGTTTATCCCTGCCTGTGGCTCAAGTATGGGAAACAACACCTTCTAGGCAGAACTCTTATAAAATTCCTTAGCTGCTTTGATTTCAGGGTTGCCATGACTATTGACCTTGTAGATGCTATGACTAAGGAGATGCCTAATTTGCCGGGAAGAATGGAGTTCAGATTCACCTAGTAATCTGAAGTCCTTTGTGAATTCTCTCAGTCCAAATACTATGAATACATAAACAAATATTACATGAATACTATCATGCATGAGACTCCTAGAGATATCCCTGATTATATTAATTCCTTGCCATTTTCCAGATCTGCTTTGGAAGTGTCAATATTAATTTTGATTTAAAAGGATAAGATGGGTTGTTCTAGTGCTTTTTTCATTTTGTGTCTCTAGTAAGGACAAAGATACTTCCTTTACATATACCAAATAAAAGGATCTATTGATTTCAGCACTAACTAGCCCAATTGATCCTTCTGAAAAGCCTCATTAGTTATGGCAACGAACCCTCACATTGTCTAATGATAACTTAGAACATCTAGTCTATTAATTATCTCTTTCCTATTATAAATTAAAAGAAAAGGCTTCTTATTTTGGAAAGTTATTTTCCCAAAATACAATTCAAGTTACTATTAATTAATTTGAGAATTAATGGGGATGATGTTTTCAGGCCTAAAAAATACATTTTACTAGTGTCTGGGAAATGAGTCAATTTTAGCAGTTTCCTGAATGAAGAATTTGGAATTTATCATGAATAAGAGTGTAGAGAAGGTTACTGATGGTTTTAATCAGGTAGTAATAAATTGGTATTTTAAACTTCTTAAACTAAAAGTAACTAGACTAAAACTTTTTAGTTATTGTGATTCTTTCCCCAGTAACCTGTATATAGTGCCCTGAACATGGAAGGTAACAAATACTAGCTTTTTTAAAAAAATTATTTCTGATTTGAGTATCTTTAAATTATATTAAGCACTTTTGTCCAAAGTGTCAGCTTCATGGATCCCTTTGTTCTAAAAGAATCCTTTCTCTTTTCAAAGTGTTTTCCATTTCTTTGATGGTAATTTTTTAAAATTCAAATTGTGATAATTTATTCTTCATTAAAAATCTCATGGCTAAAATTTCTATAAAAACATATGTAGATTGTAAGAAAAAATTAAATATTCAAATTTATGAAATTTCAATTAATAGTTTTTGGTTGTCAATGATCATATTTTCAGGTTTAATATACCACTAATAATAGAATGAATATAAGGAATCAAGGAAGATAATCTTGATCATGAGCCACATTCATCAATCTAATCAGACCATATCCCTGTAAGTTTTAGTTTCCTGAACTTTAGGGACGTGAATGCTAGTAGGTAGCTGGCCAAAAGCTTACTGAACACAATCAAGAACTCACTGATTTAAGGTAAATTATTATTTTTTTTAAACCCTTAAATTCTGTGTATTGACTCCTAGGTGGAAGAGTGGTAAAGGGTGGGCAATGGGGGTCAAGTGACTTGACCAGGGTCACACAGCTGGGAAGTTGTCTGAGGTCAGATTTGAACCTAGGACCTCCCATCTTGAGGTCTGACTCTCAATCCACTGAGCTACCCAGCTGTCCCTATTAAGGTAAATTAGAAGTACCCACCTCATTGACCTCAGTATTCTGCTTCTGCAGCATGTCATAATCAAATTAAGTATAATGGGACTTTAAATGTATTTTTATCATTTAGACCATTAATAATTTAGTAATTATCATTAATGCTATCAGTCACTAGTTATTTATGGGTGAATGGGTCTTGAATGATATCTCTAAATGCATTCCATTTATATTCACAACACATCCAATTAGAAAACAGCTAGTAAAAAGAAAAGATTTAAGTTGGAGTTATAACTAGCAAAAATCTTCAAGATACTTTGGTTATTAATAAAATTACCACAATCTAACATCACATAATAGATAGGCAACTCTATTCAAACTAACATTATACCTCAGTAGAGTAGAGAGCATGCCAAGTACCATTATGAAATCATTTCAAAAGAGAGAAAAATGAGCTTAAATAACACTTGTGGTACCTATCACAAACAACTTGTTGTTGAAGCTCAAATGAAATAAAAATACATAAAGAAATTTGTAAATATTAAAAATGTCAATTTGTAGTTATTTTGTCACTATTTCTGTGCTATTTACTTATCAATAAATTATTACTATTATTATTATTTAATTTTTTTCATTTTTTCAATGGATTCAGATAGAAATGGTCCTGACATAAAAATTTTACTTGGCCATTTTCTAAATATTAAATTTTCTAGATTAAAAAATTGGGTTTTTGAAGTTATATATAAATATTAGGATAGAACATCAACTTCTGTAATGCAAACTATTGCAATTGGAAACAGAGCAAGTTTAATATGATCTCATCCAATTCCTCTGTGATTCTGCTTTCCTCGGCTATATTTTTATTTTTTTCATTACATATATTTTGGAGATTAGAAGTATTTGATGCCACTTTCCTTTTATTTTTTTAGTGTATTAATACTATACCCATGATTTTAGAGACAATAGTTCAGATCATAATAAATATCTGGATCCATTATCATTCATTTGTTTATACAGAAAACAAAGAAACAAACAAATAGCCACAGCAAGAAAAGAATAAAACAGATTAAAGGAGTAGGAGTCCTGGAAACCAAAAATCAGATTGTAGAGAGGATCAGATCCCCCAAATCCCATAAAGAGAAAAAGAATTTTCAGCTTTGGAAATACTAGAATCTTTGAGTTGCCTTTATTAGAACTGTATTCTAAATTTATTATTCTTTACCATTATAGTCTAAGTTTTATGCCATTCTTTCTAGCTATGAGGTATATATCTAATGAAATATACACTCAAGAATTAATGAAGTTAATGGTTTTTGTAGTAACTATTATTACTATCTCATCTTAAAAATATTTTTATTAAAAGCTAATTGAGCTCACTGCCTGATTGTTGTGTGAAACTCTCTGGTAGGGGCTCTTGAGATATAGTAGCAACAATACAATCCCATTGTTATCCAATGAATTTGAAGTAAGAGCCACATTCTGGGGAACTAATCTATACAAAGGAGCACAAGTTGAACATTGATCTATAAAACAAATGCTATTCCCAAGACTCAGGAAGACAAGATACAGAATTATTTCTAAGTATAGATGGAGGTCAAAGTGGTGGTTATCCTACTTGTCTTCACATGCTGTCTCCTATCTCTCCCTTAGAATGCCTTGCTGATTTAGGAGTTGATTCCCTGGATGATGGCTATGAGGGTAGGTTTGGAAATAGGACTAGTAGTCAGAAGAATGAAGCCAGACCTGGGGCTCTTATTCCTGTCTGTTGATGGCAGCTGGTCAATACTTATTGTTAATGGCAATGCAGAAGGTAGATACCCTAGCAACAGTGATTTCCCTCCTTGGTAATGGCTATGAAACCTAGACTAATGTCAGGCATGGTTGAAAGGGGAAGGGAATCAACTCAGTTCAAGTCCTTCTACCTTTCTAGTAACAACTTGGGGGAGAAGGAAGGGGAGTGTGACCATGCCATAGGCTTGCCATCAGTGCTATATTCTATCACTCCCTCAATGTTGTTTCATGTTTCAGCTAGACTAGCTCACCTATTAATTGCACACCATTCTTTTACTTAGCCAGATTTAAAACCGCAGTTAGCTCAATGAAAAGTTAGTTAAATCAAATATCAATCTGACAAGTCTTAAATCTATTATTATTGCCTAAACTGAAATAATTATGGCTTCTTAAATAATGTTAGGGTTGAATTAAAGAATCTTCTTAATCACATAATGTAAATATATAACATTCAACTAAGTAGCTATTTCAACATGTAGGTTTATTCTCTAATGATATAATATTATTAATTGCTTTAATTAATTAATTATAAATCATTAATGCCTTATATATGTATACAATTTTATATATGTCAAAGAGACATATGAATAAAAGACTTTAAGCTGGGATTAATATGTCACTTTGAACCAATAGATGAAGTGAATACCTGTAAATACTTCACATTTTCCACACAAAACACATTTACCACAATGATATCAAGTAGGATATGTGACTAAATACTTTGAGATTCAATGGCATGTTGAAATTGGAGCTTCTTGGGAAGAACACATATGGAAAGTTAACACCTATGCAATATTAGTCATGAAATATATTTTTAGAACTCCAAAATGAACTTCAAAAATTTGGAAAGTATCCCAAATAAAGCTAAATGTCATTAAGGGAACTCAGAACCTAGTTACTTAAGGAAGCTAGAGAAAGATTAGCATTTCCATGTCAAAAATTAAAAAAAAAAAAGAATGGTAGACTTTATTGGATAATAAGATAGGCATATAAAAAAGACATCCAAAATATCAAATAAAGTAAAAAAAATTATCTAGCAATTGTAAAAGCTAATAAAAAGTAAAATCAGATGGCCATGCATGACTGAAATTTATGAAAAATGGATATCGTGAGAATTTGTATCTGGAAATACAACTGCTTATGATGACTTTAGGGCCACTTCATTATCTCTACAAATTACTAGAGAATCATTCTTGAGGGACTCAGATTTAGTGATCAAATGAGATCATGTGAAGATGTTATTAATTGAATAATGCAGTACTGAAGGTTGTAAAAATTTCCCCTTACCAAACACCTAATAAGACATAGTGATTAGAATTATATATCAGAAGTTTTCTGTCTTTTATGGATTGATAAATGACAAATCCTTAGACTACAAATGCAGACTTTAAAATATCCTGGAAAAATCAACAGAGATTAAAAAGATCAAGGGGAAAAGAGAGATAGAGACAGAAAGATAGAGTTATTGATGAAGAGAAACAGAGAGACAGAGACAGACAGAAAGATTTATTGACATTAACAGACCACATTTATCTGTTCATGCAATGGTCTTGATTCAAGCTCAAATATTTGCTTTGAATCATTCTTTGATATAAATTAATAAGTTCACACATGTTAAGTTCCAATAAGATTCTAATATTTTTGAAAATTTTTTGATAATATCAGGAACATATTTAATATTAATGGAAGTTTATCAAAGACTGAAATATTTCCTACAAGTGTACAGACATAAGTGTTTCATAAAACTGCAACAATTTGAAAAAATAAAACTAAGGTCCTTGGTAGTTAGATATTGTAGTATATAGGGGTTTTCTTTTTTCCCATGAAGTATTTTTTCTTTAAAGTTAATCTTTTTTATTGAAAAAAATTATTTATTTAACTAATTAAGAATATTTTTCCATGGTTAAATGATTCATATTCTTTCCCTCCCTTCCAACTCCCCAAGTTCCCATAGCTGATGCACAATTCTACTGGGTTTTACATGTATGATTGATCAAGTCCTATTTTCATATTATTGATAATTGAACTAGGGTGATCATTTAGAGTCTAAAGTCACAAACATATCCCCATAAATCCATGTGTTAAAGCAGTTGTTTTTCTTCTATGTTTTTACTCCCACAGTTCTTCCTCTGAATGTGGATAGTGTTCTTTTTCATAAGTCCCTCAGAATTGTCCTGGATCATTGCCTTGCTGCTAGTAGAGAAGTGCTTTACATTTGATTGTACAATGTGTATCAGTCTCTGTGTATAAGATTATCCTGGTTCTGCTCCTTTCACTCTGCATCAATCCTGGAGGTCATTCCAGGTCACATGGAATTCCTCCAGTTCATTATTCCTTTGAGCACAATAGTATTCCATCACCAACAGATACCACAATTTGTTCATCCATTCCACAATTGAAGGACATCCCCTCATTTTCCAATATTTTGCCACCACAAAGAGCACAGGTATAAATATTTTTCTACAAATATTTTTCTTTATTATCTCTTTGGGGTATAAACTCAGCAGTGGTATGGAATGATCAAAGGACAGACAGTCTTTTAAAGCTCTTTGTGCATAGTTCCAAATCACCCTCCAGAATGGTTGGATCAATTCGCAACTCCACCAGCAATGCATTAATGTCATAATTTTGCCACATCCCCTCCAACCTTCCCCAGTTTACTTTGCTGTCATGTTAGCTAATCTGATAGGTGTGAGGTGGTACCTCAGAGTTTTTTTTTGATTTGCATTTCTCTAATTATTAGAGATTTAGAACACTTTTTCATGTGCTTATTGATAGTTTTGATTTATTTATCAGAAAATTTCCTATTCATACCCCTTGCCCATTTATCAATTGGGGAATGGCTTGATTCTTTGATTTATCTACTTATATATTTGAATAATTAGACCTTTGTCAGAATTTTTTGTTATAAAGATTTTCCCCCCAATTTGTTGTTTCCCTTCTAATTTTATTTGCATTGATTTTGTTTGTACAAAACCTTTTTAATTTAATGTAATCAAAATTATTTATTTTACATTTTGTAATTTTTTCTAACACTTGCTTGGTCTTAAAATCTTTCCTTTCCCAAAGATCTGACAAATATACTATTCTGTGTACACCTAATTCAAGTCATTCACTCATTCTGAACTTATCTTTGCATAGGGTGTGAGATGTTGATCTAATTCTAATATCTCCCATACTGTTTTCCAATTTTCCCAGCAGTTTTTGTCAAATACTGGATTTTTGTCCCCAAAATTGGGAACTTTGAGTTTATCATAGACAGTGTTGCTGAGGTTACTTACCTGAAATCTATTCCACTGCTCCTCCCTTCTATCTCTTAGCCAGTACCATATTGTTTTGATGACCACTGCTTTATAGTACAGTTTAAGATCTGGTACTTTTGGCCACCTTCCTTCACATATTTTTCCCTTAGTTCCTTTGATATTCTTGATCTTTTGTTCTTCCAAAGCAATTTTGTTATAGATTTTTTCTAATTCAGTAAAATAGTTTCTTAGTAGTTTGATAAGTATGGCACTAAATACGTAAATTAATTTGGGTAGGATGGTCATTTTTATTATGTTATCTCATCCTACATATGGACAATTAATGTTTTTCCAATTGTTTTAATCTAGATTTAATTATGTGTAAAGTTTTTATAGTTGTGTTCGTATAATTCCTGTGTTTGTCTTGGCAGATAGATTCCTAAGTATTTTATATTGTCTAGAGTGATTTTAAATGGAATTTCTCTTTCTAACTCTTGCTGCTGAGATGTGTTGGAATTATATAGAAATGCTGATGATTTATGTGCATTTATTTTGTATCCTTGCAACTTTGCTAAAGTTGTTGATTTTTTCCACTAGCTTTATAGTTGATTCTCTGGGATTCTTTAAGCATAGTATCATATTATCTTTTTTTTTCAAACCCTTAACTTCTGTGTATTGGCTTATAGGTGGAAGAGTGGAAATTGTGGGCAATGGGGGTCAAGTGACTTGCCCAGGGTCACACAGCTGGGAAGTGTCTGAGGCTGGATTTGAACCTAAGACCTCTTGTCTCTAGGGCTGACTAAATCCACTGAGCTACACGGCTGCCTCCCACCCCCCATCATATCATCTTCAAAGAGTGATAGCTTGGGTCCTCATTGCCTATTTTAATACCTTAAAGTTCTTTTTCTTCTCTAATTCCTACTGCTAGTGTTTCTAGTACAATGTTAAATAATAGAGGTGACAATTGGCATCCTTGTTTCACTCCTGGTCTTTTTTGGAATGCTTCTAATTTATCCCCATTGTAGATGATGCTTGTTGAAGATTTTAGATATATATTGTTTATTATTTTTAGGAACAGCCCTTCTATTCCTTTACTTTCTAGTTTTTTCAATAGGGATAGGTATTATATTTTTCACAGACATTTTCAGTATCTATTGATATATTGTGGTTTTTGTTGGTTTGTTTGTTGATGTGGTCGATTATGTGAATGGTTTTCCTAATATTCAACCATCTTTATCATTCCTGGTATAAATCCCACCTGATCCTAATGAATAACCCTCATAATTACTTACTGGAATTTTTTGCTAGTATTCTGTTTAAGACTTTTGCATTTATGTTCACTAAGGAGATAGGTCTGTAGTTCTCTTTCTCTGTTTTTGATATACCTGGCTTTGGAATCAGTACTGTATTTCTGTCATTAAAGGAATTTGGTAGAACTCCTTCTTTACTTATTATGTCAAATAGTTTGTATAGTATAGGATAGGATTTGTATAGCATTAGTCATTCTTTTAATGTTTTATAGAGTTCACTTGTGAATCCATATGGTCCTGGGTTTTTTTCTTAGGGAGTTGATGGCTTGTTCAATTTCTTTTTCTGAGATGGGATTATTTAAGTATTCTATTTCTTCTGTTATTCTAGGCAATTTATATTTTTGTAAATATTCATCCATATCACCTAGGTTACTATGTTTTTTTGCCATCTAGTTGGGCAAAATAGTTTTAATGATTGCCTTAGTTTCCTCTTCACTAGATGTGAGATCTCCCTTTTCATCTTTGATATTGGTAATTTGATTCTCTTCTTTCCTTTTTTATTAGATTGACCAATACTTTGTCTATTTAATTTGTTTTTTCAAAGTAACAGCTTCTAGTCTTATTTATTAATTCAATAGTTATTTTCCTTTTGATTTTATTACTTTCTCCTTTAATTTTTAGGATCTCTTAGTTTTTGTCTGGGGATTTTTAATTTGTTATTTTTGTAGTTTTTAAATTTTTGCCTAATTCATTGACCTCTGTTCTCCATAATTTGTTAATATATGCACTCAAGGATAGAAATTTTCCCCTGAGTACTGCTTTGGCTGTATCCCATAGATTTTGGTAGGATGTCTCATCATTGTCATTCTCTTCAATGAAATTATTAATTGTTTCTATGATTTGTTCTTTAATTAACTGATTTTTGGAGAATCATATTTTTTTAAATTTCCAATTAGTTTTTGCTTTGCCTCTCCATATACCCTTACTAATTATTATTTTTATTGCATTATGATCTGAAAAGGTTATATTTATTATTTCTGCTCTTTTGCATTTGTTTGACATGTTTCTATGCCCATAGTATATGGTCAATCTTTGTGAATGTAACATGTACTGCTGAAAAGGTATATTCCTTTTTGTCCCTATTTATTTTTCTCCATATATCTATTAAGTCTAATTTTTCTAAAATTTCATTCACCTCTCTTACTTCTTTCTTGTTTATTTTTTGGTTTAGTTCATCTAGATCTGGTAGAGGAAGGTAAGGGTCTCCCACCAGTATAGTTTTACTCTCTATTTCCTCCTTGAGCTCTGCCAGTTTCTCCTTTAGAAATATTGATGCTATGCCATTTGGTGCATTCATGTTGAGGATTGACATTTCCTCATTGTCTATACTACTTTTTTTCAGGATGTAATTACCTTCCCTATCTCTTTTAATCAGATATATTTTTACTTTGACTTTGTCAGCTTTCATGATTGCTACTCTTGCCTTCTTTTTTCTCATTGAAGCCCAATAGATTTTGCTCCAGTCTTTTACCTTTAACCTGTGTGTCTACCTGCCTCATGTGTGTTTCTTGTAGACAATATATGGTAGGATTTTGGTTTCTTATCCACTCTGCTATTAGCTTCCATTTTATGGATGAATTCATCCCATTCACATTCAGAGTCATGATTACCACCTATTTATACCCCATCATCTTGATTTCCTCTCCTAGTCCTAGTTTCTTCTTTCCCTTTTTCCTTCACACCAGTGTTTTTCTTTTAATCTGTCCCCCTAATCCACCCCTTTATTTTACTTTCATTCTTCCATTCCATTTTTAAAAATTTTAAACCTCTTATTATCAAAGATATTGGGGCCCATATAGAAATAAGTTGAAGGAAAGGAAAAGGAATGGGGTTTCATATAATCCCAACATGGCTCCTTTTATTTAGAAATTTGTTGAATATTTAATATATGATTTACCATACATTTTGAAATAATTTGTCCTGGATTATAAAGGAGTATCAAATCTGTTGCATATTGATATTCTACAAGGTATATGCCACAAATTTATAATGGCTGAGTACACAAATAAAAGAAAGGATGCAATGGAATTTTCACTGGCAGATAAATACTAGGTGTTACAACTGAGTCTTCCCAGTCTGATTCAAACTTTGTGATACAATTATCCATTTGTATCTTGAATCCCAGATATTATAAATGATAATTACCATTGGTGTACTACCACATATAAATTTTAGTTTTATATCATATAACTGAGTTGATAGTGGAATAAATGCCTTATATGGTCAGAATCCAGATATAGTGATTAGGCTATTTGTTTGCCCCATAAAATACCTTCAACTACAAAGAACTTCAGATTCCTGATAAAAAAAAAAACAGTGGAAAGATATGAAGAAATGACATGCATGACTTCCTTTAGGACTTAAAAATTATTCTAAATGGATGTATTATGTTTCATAAGGTAAAATGCTTTGGGGGGTAGATAAGTGGCTCAGTGGTCTGAGAGCCAGGCCTAGAGATAAAGGGTCATTGGTTCAAATCTGTCCTCAGATACTTCCTAGCTGTGTGATCCTAGGCAAGTCACTTAATCCCTAGTCCTTACCACTCTTCTGCCTTGGAACCAAACACAGTATTGATTCTAAGATGGAAGGCAAGGGTTTAAAAAAAAGAATATTGGGGCAGGGAGAGATAAGAGCTTCTTATTCTTCTCCTCTTCACTTAACCCCCATTGCCAAGCCCTTCCATCAGTAATGCTTTGTAATACATGGATTGATTATGAGATGGAAGTTAAAGAAAAAAATACTTTGCAATGATTTTTGTTTTGTTTTTGCTTTCTCTGAGGTAACTATTATTTCCTTTCTATGATGACTGGTAAGAACATTAGAAATGAACTGAAAAGACATAGATTTGAATTCTGACTCTCCTAATTACTACCTACGGAAAGTCACAACTTTGGTTTCTCCATTTGTAAAAATAGAGAATTTGAACAGATGATTACTAAAATCTCTTCCATCATTTATTCTTGGTACCAATTCCCAGTCTCGACTATGGTGATCATGACAATTGGTGATTGGTTATGATCTGTAATAGAATAAAAATGATATAGGATATTCCAAAAATCTTAGTATAGTTTTATGCTTCTATAGGCTAAAACCACACTATATCCTATATTTGTAACGCTATGACACAAGGTTGTGAGGAAAGTCTGAAATTGCAAAAGTGAAATATCATTATTACTATTCTGAAAAACATTTAAAAAAGAAATTAATAAACAATAGAAGGGTATAATTCTGAGTTTACATTTTTGTCTAGCTCATTAGTACACTGAAATTTTCAATTTCCTTCATCATTTTTCTTGACTTTAGACATTTAGTGATAAGTTATTATACTCAGGCTATCAGCATTATTTAAGAAAATTTCTGCCTAGAATTCAGAGATTCCTTCTTTTGAAAGATAAAAAATAAAGAAAGCAGTAACAATTTCCTTAATTATAATTCAGAATCTGCATTCCAAACCAAATTATACCAATTCCATTAAATACACTTCATTCTTATTGAAATAAATTGCATATTACCAGAGACAAGTGTACCAACTTTCCCTTAAAATGCTTAATGTTAAATAAGTTCTACTATATTTTAAGGACTTTGGAGCCATGTTTCTTTTTGAGTTTATAAACTATATTTAAAATATAGTTATAAATGACTAGTCTCTTTTTTAAACCACAAAGCATCAAGGATAAAATATATACTAGTTGCTCAATTTTTTTCTGCAAAAACAACTGTAAAGGGATTTCCCATGCACAAAATTATAAAGAATATGAATATAAAATTCAGTTCCATCTCCTTCAGGAAAAGAACCTGATCCGTGTCTTATAAACCATCCCTACTATTCATGGACTCCCTCCTTTAAACCTCTTAAATCCATTTACCTTTTAATTCTCCAAAATAAAGTTATATATACATAAGGTATGTTTCTTATTCTCCTAAACACACAAGTACAATATGCATATGTGTGTGCATATATGTTTGAGGAAGATAGTTCGCTAGGCATTTAATAACTATTTTCTAGTTCTGTTGCTTTTATTCTAGAAATGGGGGGGGACTTGAGCAAATATATAGAGGTTCTACTAACATATAAATGAAATTCTTGCTTTGGATTTCTTATTTATTTGGTACAACAGTAGGAAAGGAGTATCTTCACTGTTTAATACTAATAGGCACAAAGTTTGTGCTAATTTTATAAATAGACATACCAAGTAAAAATTATGCCCCCCCCACCACAATATATTTCTTCAAGATAGTTAAGGAATTTTTTTGAAGTATCTTGTTTTGAGTTCTTGGAAGTCAGAGATTTTGACATTTAAGAAAGAAAAGGTTCATTAGATTAATCTAGTGTTGGTTTATTTTTAGTAATATATAATATTTAAAAAAGGCTATTTAGTATTCCTTTCAGCTTCCACTAATATAATAACAGCTGTTAGGTTTAGTTTCTGTCTTCATTAGTCTGAAATTTAAAAGGACAAAAAATAGGGTAGGACAGTGACAAAAAAAACAACAGATGTCATAGTGCTTAAATATGATATACATCAATGCCTATCCTTAGATTGTATAGAAGAGAGTAAGGAGATGAATATAAAAAAATTCAAAATGAAATACATTAAAATATTATTAATATACAATATTTAAAAGTATTATGAGGAATGGACAATCTTAAAGGGTTATCAAAAGACTCACAATTAGTAAAAAGACATTAGTTGATAAATATATCTTGGGGAAAAAGGAAAATAAAACAAAACCTGACATTTTATTAATTTTTAAAAACTCACACCTGGAAATTTCTATTTTCAAAATTATTTAAAACTTAGTTATGTTACAATTGACATAACTGAGGGCAATGCAATAGGATGATAGGGAAATCATACAGATAATAAAGGACTAGATTTCATTTTTCAAATCCATGAAAACATCAAGTAGTGTATAACAAAATTGAAAGTAAAAGAGGGGAAAAAAGAAATCTATTGTAAAAAAAGTGAAAATTTAACCCTGGCCTTTTAGCCAAACCAATAAAACTTTGGGAAGACTGAATAATTGGGCTAGATTTGAAAGGTCTTATAGTAATTATAGCTTGAGAGCTATAGAAAATTCCCAGTTGTATAATAAGAGTTACTCAACAGATAATTTGTGAGACAGCTGAGCTGTTGTTCATGATTATATCTGATGCTGTTCATGATTAAAGGCCTTCTTGAACTACTACATGGGATGTCTCAGTAATTTTCTGTAATTTAAGTTAAAATTTAGCTCAGGTTTGATAATGACAAGAACATTTTACTTAAACAGAGGAATGGATGATAATCATGTACCTGTAACCATTTATTTGTAGGAATAATTAAAAAAGGATATCTCTTCATGCATAATTAGATCTATACTTATTAATAAGCTTTCAAAGTATAGAACATTTCCTCTTCTGACTTGGAACAAATAAAATGGATAGGCCCATTTCCCCTATGCATCCCCAATTCACTGGTAAGTGAATATTTAAGAAAAAGAGTCATCACAAAATGATCAGGTGGGTCCAACCTGTGTCTACCTATTTTTTCAGTGACATGTATCTGGGAGATATCCCATATATCACTAGCATAATAACTTGTGTCATTATGTATTTTTTGTATGTCACAACAACAGTAGTAGACTACATAATCCATTGTATTAGATTTTTGTATTCTAGGCCTAGCAATGAAATTTTGCAATTTTTAGGCTTTTGAAAACTCATACATGTTTTCTACACATATTTTAAAGCTCTACCAGAAGAAGAATACTTTGCCAGATTTAACTGAATGCTGAAATGTTGAACTAGAGAAACTAGTTTTATGCATGTTGTTTATGCTTCCATTCCACAGATACTGAGAAGATAAGAGGAAAAAGATATTTTTAATTGAAAACATTAATAATGGCATTTAAAGGCTATGACTGGAAGTGTTGAGATTATTATTGATGTTACTGAGGAGGATGCTGTGATAAAATAATTTGTTTGATGTTCACAAAAGTATCTTTCAACTCTCCTCTCAGAAGGAAAGCCAGGAGTGACTTCTCTTCACCAGGCCAGTATGTAATTTTCTTGGAAACTATATATTTATGTAAAAATCTATTTATTTATATTTAACAGATATGAGTATAAGGATTAGTAATAAGGAAAGCCTTAACACTAAAAGGGAAACTACATATCTACCCACTTTCCTACATTTGCCTCATGGTAAACTCTTCAGTTTCTTCAAGGTACTCTGAACTGCATGCTATCTGACTAAAACCTAACTATAATTCTTATTAAAATAGCCTAGTATTGTTAACAGTGTCTCCAAGTAAATATTGCCAGTTAGCCAATATGACAGAGGATAACTAACCAAAGTACATCTCTGAGATGTCTCAGAGCTTAGGCAAAACAGGCCTTCAATCTTTCTTCAAAACAGAAGATATGACAGCTTCTTCTCCACAATGATTTTTCATGGTCAGGCAAGTTTGATTTCTTTCTCTCTACCATAGAGCCAGGCTAAGTTGAATCTGTGTTCCACCAAAAGCTAGGGACCAACTCAGAGCTTAGTGACCATCTGTCAGAACTTTATCTGCTTCTCTCCTCCCAAGTTCTCATCTCACACACAGAATTCTGTCTTACCTTCAGCCTCAGAGACACCTTCTTACAATTCCTTATTTTAATCAATATCTAATCAATGTATTTCCTATTCCTTTTCTACAGACTTCATATTATAATATTAGAGTCTAGTATTAAGGTTATGATGGAGCTAAAAAACCGTTCTTAGAAGAAGAAAAGTATAACCACTTTTGAGTATCAACTCAGGCTAAAGAAAAAGAGTAATCCAATGCCTAAAAGGCTTTAAAAACTGCATGCTCTTTGCTCCAACCATACCATTGCTGGGTATATACCTCAAAGAGATAATAAGGAAAAAGACTTGTACAAAAATATTTATACTTGTGCTCTTTGTGGTGGCAAATGAAAAATGAGGGAATGTCCTTTAATTGGGGAATGACTAAACAAGTTGTGGTATCTATTGGTGGTGAAATACTATTATGCTAAAAGGAATAATGAACTGGAGGAATTCCAGGTAAACTGGAATGACTTTCAGGAATTGATGCAGAGTGAAATGAGGAGATCCAAGAAAACCTTATACACAGAGACAGATACACTGTGTCATAATCAAATGTAATGGACTTCTTTACTAGCTGCAATGCTCCAAGACATTTCTGAGGGAGTTATGAGAAAGAACACCAGCCACATCCAGAGGAATAACATTGGGAGTAGAAACACAGAAGAAAAACAACTGCTTGATCACATGTTTTGATGGGGATATGATTGAGGATGTAGATTCTTTTTTTTTTTTACTTTTTTTTAAACCCTTAACTTCTGTGTGGAAGAATCGTAAGGGTGGGCAATGGGAGTCAAGTGACTTACCCAGGGTCACACAGCTGGGAAGTGTCTGAGGCCAGATTTGAACCTAGGACCTCCTGTCTCTAGGGCTGACTCTCAATCCACTGAGCTACCCAGCTGCCCCTTGAGGATGTAGATTCTAAACAATCACCCTAGTGCAAATATCAATAATATGGAAATAGGGCTTGATCAATGACACATGTAAAACCCAGTAGAATCATGTGTTGGCTATGGGAGGGGAGCGAGAGAAGGAGAGGGGAAGAACATAAATCATGTAACCATGGAAAAATTTTCTTAATTAATCAATTAAATAAAATTAAAAGAGTAATCCAATATAAAAGATGAGATATTTTAAGGATGTTGGAATGTTTTTAGAGATTAAAGAACTGTGAGGGTATGATGGGCTATCACAAGTTGATAAAAAATTAGATTAATCAGTCAATCAATAATAGATGATACATGATAGGGATACAAAAAATTGAGAAATTCCTTGCCCTCAAGGAGCTTATATTATTCAGGGAAATACAATATTTGTTGTAGATGTTTTGATACAAGCATACTCAGGAATTTTTAGTGGAGTTATGGTGTAGCAGATTTTGACACAGTCAATAAGAATTTTTTGTTTAATTTGCTATGTATCATGAGTTCTGTCAAACATAGAACAATACAATAGCCCATCAAAACAATGTTTTTGATTTGATGATTGTTTCTTGAATAAAAACAAGAGTAGAAGCTAGGAATAATGGGACGAGTGTATTAAATGGCAAATTGCCTACTCTAAATAGGGTTGGATAAGAAACAGAACCCACATACATATTATGAATTGAAATATTTTAATTTATTTATCTACCAGTCAGCACAACTTAGGCTTAAAATAGAGAATGTTGAATGAATTAACTGCCTGAGATGGGAGGGGATAGTCTCTTAAGTTTCAAGACATGGTAAAATATAGCAGGAAGAATGGCTACAAAGGATTATAAGAATGTTCCTGAAAGAGTAAAATATAACTTTAATTAATATTTTAAAAATATTTCTATGATTGAGTTTTCTCCAGTACTAGCTATTACTCCTGCTGTTTTCTAAAGTCAAAGGGAATTTTTTTCCATATGACTCCTCTAAAAACAGAATAATTATGAACAATTTTAATATTATCCTGTAATAATTATAATGTAATAATAAGAATAAGAATAAAGCTGTAATAATTGTGTGTAAGAGAGAAAAATAGAGACATAGTGAGTCAGGAACAGAGAAAGAGAGAGTATCCTCAGCATCTGCAGGAATGAAATCATATGTGGAGAGAGCTATAGGGGTAGAAAATTGCATAATTGGTGTGTGACTTGAATACTTGGTAATTTGGCCTTATTTTCTTATCTAAGATCAACAGTGACAACATAATATCAGTTACAGGTATTCTCATGAATGGATTCTTTCTGGCTGCTTGAAGTATTTTTCCTTGGTTTTGTGGCTCTTGAATTTAGCTATTTCATTCCTGGAAGTTGTCATTTGAGGATTTCTTTCTGGAGGTGACATATGAATTCTTTCAATTTCAATTTTAATTTCTTGTTCAAGACTCTGGGTAGTTATCTTTGATAATTTCTTGTAATATGATATCCAAGGTTTTTTTCTTAATCATGGTTTTCAAGTAGTTGAATAGGAGAGACTTTCTCTGCTAGATCTATTTTCTAGGTCAGTTATTTTTTCAATAAGATTTATCATATTTTCCTGTTTTTTCATTCCTTTGATTCTGCTTTATTGTTTCTTGATTTTTCATAAAATGATTAACTTCTAGATGATCAATTCTGATTTTTAAGTCCTGATTTTCATCTTTCAATTTTTGGTTCTTCTATTTCAATTTGCCTATTTCTTCTTGCATCACTTTCTTTTCTCTTCTGTTTTCTCTTTCGCACTTTTCCTCTGCCTCTCTTAATTGGTTTTTGAAGTCCTTTTTGAGTTCTTCCAGAATATGTGTCCAATCCATATTTTTCTTTTGGACTTTGGGTGTGTTTCCTTTGCTTTCACTTTCCCCTTTTGCATCCATGCCTTGCTCTTTGTTTTTATAAAAATTATTTAGCGTTTAGATGCTTTTTTGTTGTTTGCTCCTTTTTCCTATCTAATTATATGTAGACTGGGGCGGGGGATGATGTGATAGTGTAAGGGATGAAAGCTCTCAGAGCCCCCTTGCTCTGCTGATTCAAATGATCATTGTGATGCTGATAGCCTAAAGACTTGCATCAGGCTTAGGTGTAAGGTTTTGATCTTACTCTGATCTTAATCAGGTCAGGGACTGATTAAATTCTAGTCTCAGGCTTAGTCTCAAGTTTTTGGTCTCACTGTGTACTTGTTCTTGTTTTTACATTGTTCACCCAATTTTTAATATACTTCACATATCTTAAGACTTTTAAAACTAGTTATTGATTCTAAAAGTAAAAAAAAAAAACAACAACCTAGAGGTTATTATCAATGATCACTATCTTTATAGGCTTTGATTTTTAATGTAGACAAATATTTTTGAGATCTCTGCTTCTTTGGTGTTGTGAAAAACAATTTTTTGACATATCTGTACATTAAAAGGCAGATAAATATCTTCTAGTTGCATAGACCAATGATTCCCAAAGTTGGCGCCACCGCCCCCTGGTGGGTGCTGCAGTGATCCATGGAGGTGGTGATGGCCACAGGTATAATTGGGGGTGGTGAATAACTGTAAGGGGGAAATGATAGTATGTGACATTGGGCACTAAGTAATATTTTTTTTCTGGAAAGGGGGCAGTAGGCCAAAAAAGTTTGGGAACCACTGGCATAGACTTTCTCTAAAAATGGAATCCTTTTTCTCATTTTTGTTTATTTATTTTTTCCTTGCAAACATTAAACGTAGAGGGGGGAATAGATGGTTCTGATCCTTCCTGGGAGTCAAATGACAATAGTAAGCTGGCCTCTGAGTCAAGAGTACTGCCTCTAAAAGAAATATCCATCTGACATTGGGAAAGTCACTTTAGTTCTCAGTCTAGAAGTAATCCTCTTAAGAAGGAAAAAAAATTGGTCTGTATTAAAGATTAAAAATTTTTTTAAAAATTGAACTAACTGTGCAAATAAAGTTCCTGTTTCATTTCCTATTAATATAAATATATGTTTCAATATATTTGATGCCTTTATCACGTTTTTATGTTAGCTAGCAAAGTATTATACTTTTAAAAATTGAAATTATATTTGTTTGTAACCACCATCACCACCAAAAAAACATTTAACTACCCAAACACATAAAAAAACTTATGTACAAACACCATGAACCCCACATTGTTTAGAATTTATTAAAAATATATAAATTATGTATGTATATTAATATAAACATCCTCTTCTTTTGAATTCCCTTTGGACTGGTTTTACTTGGTTATTTTTTCCCTTCATTTTGTTGCTTTTTTAAAAATGTAGTCATGGTATGTAACATGTATATATGTTCAATACTATTATTACTTTCTTTTCTTCTCTCCATATATTTCCCCTATTTCCTTTATTTTCCAATATTTGTCATTTCTAATGACATAAAACAATCCATTACAGTCAAATGTTACAATCTATTTTTATTTAATTATTTTTCTTTATTTTATTCTACTAACAAATTTACACATAACTTTTCCAAGGTTACATGATTCATGCTGTCTCCATCCCTTCTTCCCTCCCTCCTCCTGGAGTTGACAAGCAATTTCACTGGGTTATTCATGTATTATCACCCAAAATCTATTTCCATATTATTAATTTTTGTAATAGAAGACTTAAAACCAAAATCCTAAATCTTCAACCTATATAAAAAGATGATAAATCATGTTTTCTTCTGTATTTCTACTCTAATAGTTCTTTCTTTACATGTGAATAACATTCTTTTTCATAAGTCCCTCAGAATTGTCCTGGATCATTGTATTGCTGTTAGTAGTGTATTACATTTGATCATCCCACAATATTTCAGTTACCGTGTACTGCTTCAGTACTGTGGTTCTGCTTATTTCATTCCACATCAGTTTCTGTAGGTTTTTCCAGTTTTTTTTCTGAAATCAACTGGTTCATTGTTTCTTATAACACAATCATATTCCTTCACCATCATATACCACATTTTGTTCAGGCATTCCCCAATTGAGGGTCATTCCCTCAGTTTTCCATTTTTGGCCAACATCAAATAGTGCAACTATGAATCTTTTTGTACAAATAGGTCTATTACCATTAAAAATCTCTTTGGGATACAGACATGGCAATGGTATTGCTAGATCAAAAGGTATGCATTCTTTTAAAGCTCTTTGGGCAACTTTCTAGAAAGGTTGGATCAGTTCACAACTCCACCATCAATACATTAGTGTCCCCATTTTGAAAAAAATCACCTCCAACATTTATTATTTTCCTTTTGTATCAATGGAAATTTTGAACCTTGAACTTCATCCCCCATAAGTCTCTTAGTTTTCCCAAAATTCCCTTTAATCTCTCCTGCACCTCCACATTTGCATGATCATGTTATTGTTTTATATTTGGCTGTAACTCCTCCCTCTTTCTCTTTGGTTCCTGAGAAGCAAGCTTATTAGTAACCTTTTAGTTAGTCTCTTTGTTATTTTATTATTAATAAAATATTTATAAATATAATATTTAGTATTTAGGTATATTAATTTTAATCTCCACATTATGGCTAACCATGATGGGATAGAATTCTCAAATATTTTTTAAAATAGATTTTCAGTATAGTTAGTAAGTTTGCCCAAGAGCTGAGAACTTGGGTTTCCCTTTTTCGCCCTATGCTCCTGCGTTTTTTTTTTTCTTCACTGGCAACTCAGCCCACCTGCTTTTGCCCGCCAGCCTGCCAGTCACCAGCTTTTGCTGCCTCTGCCTTTTCACACCCATCTGCTCCAGCAAGCATTCCTCATTGCTCCCTGCCCAGCCTGCAGTCTGCCAAACCAAACTGCTTTTTTTCAATGGAAGGGTGAGACCCCAATCCCTTCCCCCACCCCATGTGGGATTTTCAGCCTGCACTTCCATTTTTTAAGCCAAAGTCTTAAATCAGTGGTCCCCAAATTTTTTGGCCCCCTTTCCAGAAAAAAATATTACTTATCCCCCCGGAAATTAATTTTTTTTAAATTTTTATAGCAATTAATAGTAAAGATAAATGTACCTGTGGCCATCACTTCTCCCCCTGGATTGCTGCAGCACCCGCCAGGGGGTGGTAGTGCCTACTTTGGGAATCACTGTCTTAAAATGATCCTGGACTCCTGGCTGAGAGAGACTTGCAAGTCATCCCCCCCCCCCACCCCACCGGAAGGGGACTTCTCTACATTTGTTTTTTTCTTTTGAGGGCAGAGAGACTAAATCAGTAGAATTGAAGGAGATGTTTTTGGGATTTTGTCTCTACCTTTTGGCCAGTTCTCTCATATGCAAATACCCTATTGTTCTCCAGCAAGACTTGGCTTTTTTGTGTTTAATCTGTAAACACATTTCCATTCAGTGCTGTTTTTTTTTTAATAATGCTGTTTCAAAGCATGCTTGAAACTGAAACAACAGTTTGAGTTGGTAAAGTTATAAACTGCAGTTCAGATCTACTTAATTCTTTTCCAGGGGGTTTTTGTGCTGATTGAATACCTTACAGTTGAGAGCTTGATTCAGGGGAGAAATTCATCTCCTCACACCCTTTTGGCTTTTTGGTTTACCCATACTCATTTTGAGGGTTGTGCACACTATGCTCTTTGCAGAATTCACCCTCACAATGACAAAATTTAGAGCCCTGACAAACAAAATCTGAATGGATGAAAATACTGTGGGAGGGGAAATAACTTTAAAAGAGATCTTAAAGTTTATTGCTTGCTAATTATTGTCAGCTTTTCCCCTCAAGATAGTAAACAAGCCTATGGAGATTGGTAAAAAGAATTTTTTACTACAATGCTTGTAACTGATCATTTGCATATATTATTGTATTTGCTGGTTTCTTTAAGGCTTAAATTTTTAAAGTTTAACTGTATTAATCTAATTAATATCTATTCTGTTATATGATTCTTTATCTGTACTGTTTCCCTATGATTTTACTGAATAACACATTATTGTAAAAAGCCCATGAACATCTTACACAAAAAATTTTTTAAGTTGTAAAAAGCCCATAAGTCTTATGTATCCTGCATTTGTCATCTTAACTATTGAAGTAACATGCTGCTTATACAACCTTGGAGAATATGATGACTTAAGAATTCAAATTGTAATTTAATAAGGGGTCTTTAAAATGACTTTAGAATACCTGGTACTTTCTGAATGGATGATAGGTTTATATATATATATATATATATAATAAAGAATGTTATCTTAAAAAGGTAGAGAAAACAAATAGAAATTTCCTACCCAAACTATTTATGTATAACAGCAGGAAGTCAAAAAGAGCTCCTGCATGCATTTTAACTCTTTATTTTAATTTACTTCCCCACTAGAAGGATCTAGAAATTCCTAGTGATGTTTTAGACCCAAATAGGTTTTCATCAGCAATTGCCAAGGTTGAAAAATTTGCCATACCTGTAGTATTTGTGACAAGTATAGATTTTTTAAACATCACACAGCAAGTGGCTATCTATAAATTCATGAAAATCCTATACAATAATGGGTTTGTTTGCGATTGTCAGTAACTGGGCTATTGTGAATTTTGGGACATTGTGAATTTTGTGAATTTATTTGAATGTACATTATCTACTATATTATTGTTTTTTAAATCTGTTATTCTGTAAAAATAATTTGCATTCACAGTAGTTCATGGCCAAGTTTAAAAAGGAAATTAGATCTCATTTTTTGGGTGATAAACCTGCTTATTCTAAGCTATGTATTTTTGATTTTTAAAACATTCTTTTATTTTTTTTCCTTGTATGTACAATACAGTATTTGAGTTTCTTTTTTTTTCTCATTTCTTGTACTTAAGGTACATATAATCAATATTAATCCTTTTTGATTTTACAGTAATATAAGTTTAAAATACATTTGTTCCAATATTAATGCATCCCCAAAGGGCCTTAAACTATAGAATAATGCCATTGATTGTTTAAATAATCATGGGAATTTGCTTAATGATTCTGTCTGATTTCAGAAGAGTATTTAAAAAGAGCCACTGCACAGTGGTAAAGAAGCACAAAGCCAAGCTGAATAGTGCAAATTGAGCATAAGATCAAAGAGACCAACCAATCCCAGTGGGATTGATGTAATTTTGAGCTGACAAGAGGACTTGAACTTGTTTGGGGTTCGAGGTTGGAGCACTTAACATATGTAAAGACATAGGACTTCCTCTGAATTATATTCTATCCAAGCACCTCATTCTGGCTACCATTCTGGCTCTTATAATCTAGTCTCTTTTTGTCTTTTATTAGTATGGCAAACTTTGTGTAGTCTTAGCTACTGATTGGGTAAGTGCATAATTGCTTAAATCACATTAATTGGGTCCTAATTCAAGGACCTTTCATAGTTTTGTTTTTCCTTTACTTAGATTTTTTAGACATAAGACTTTGACATTTTATATTGATACACAAGTTATTTTTTCTCTTTTATATGGATTTTTTAAAATTTAAACATTTATTAATATTCATTTTTAACATAGTTACATGATTCATGCTCCTACTTTCCCCTTCACCCCCCGCATTCCCCCCACCCATGGCCGATGCACATTTCCACTAGTTTTGTCATGTGTCCTTGATCAAGACCTATTTCCAAATTGTTGGTAGTTGCATTGGTGTGGTAGTTTCGAGTACACACCCTCAATCATGTCCACCCCGACCCATGTATTCAAGCAGTTGTTTTTCTTATATGTTTCCTCTCCTGCAGTCCTTCCTCTGAATGTGGACAGCCTTCTTTACCACAGATCCCTCAGAATTGTCCTGGGTCATTGTATTGCTACTGGTACAGAGGTCTATTACATTCAATTTTACCACAGTATATCAGTCTCTGTGTACAATGTTCTTCTGGCTCTGCTCCTTTCTCTCTGCATCAGTTCCTGGAGGTCTCTCCAGTTCGCCTGGAACTCCTCCAGTTTATTATTCCATTTAGCACAATAGTATTCCATCACCCACATATACCACAGTTTGCTCAGCCATTCCCAAATTGAAGGACATACCCTCCTTTTCCAGTTTGTTGCCACTACAAAAAGCGCAGCTATAAATATTTTCGTACAAGTCTGTTTATCTATGATCTCTTTGGAGTACAAACTCAACAATAGTATGGCTGGATCAAAGGGCAAGCATTCTTTTATAGCCCTTTGAGCATGGTTCCAAATTGCCAGCCAGAATGGCTGGATCAGTTCACAGGTCCATCAGCAATGTCCCAATTTTGCCACATCCCCTCCAACATTCATTACCTCCCCTTCTTACATTTTAGCCAATCTGCTAGGTGTGAGGTGATACCTCAGAGTTGTTTTGATTTGCATTTCTCTAATTATTAGAGATTTGGAACACTTTCTCATGTGCTTATTGATACTTTTGATTTCTTTACCTGAAAATTGTCTATTCATGTCTCTTGCCCATTTTTCAATTGGGGAATGGCTTGATTTTTTATACAATTGCTTTAACTCCTTGTATATTTGAGTAATTAGACCCCTATCAGAGTTTTTTGTTATAAAGATTTTTTTCCCAATTTGTTGTTTCCCTTCTGATTTTGACTACATTGTTTTTGTTAGTACAAAAGCTTTTTAATTTAATGTAATCAAAACCATTTAATTTATATTTTGTAATTTTCTCTAACTCTTGCTTGGTTTGAAAATCTTTCCTTTCCCAGAGATTTGACAAGTAAACTATTCTGTGTTCACTTAAATTATTTATAGTTTCCCTCTTTATATTCCAGTCGTTCACCCATTCTGAATTTATCTTGGTGTAGGGTGTGAGATGTTGATCTAGACCTAATCTCTCCCATATTGTTTTCCAAATTTCCCAGCAGTTTTTGTCAAATAGTGGATTCATGTCCCAAAAGTTGGGCTCTTTGGATTTATCATACACTGTCTTGCTGATGTCATTCACCCCAAGTCTACTCCACTGATCCTCCTCTCTGTCTCTTAGCCAGTACCATATTGTTTTGATGACTGCTGCTTTATAGTATAGTTTAATATCTGGTACTGCTAGGCCCCCTTCCCTCACATTTTTTTCATTATTTCCCTTGATATTCTTGATCTTTTGTTATTCCAAATGAAATTTGTTATAGTTTTTTCTAATTCAGTAAAGAAGTTTTTTGGTAGCTTGATAGGTATGGTGCTAAATAGGTAAATTAATTTGGGTAGAATTGTCATTTTTATTATGTTAGCTCATCCTACCCATGAGCAATCAATGGCTTTCCAATTGTTTAGATCCAGTTTTATTTGTTTGGAAAGTGTTTTGTAGTTGTTTTCATATAATTGCTGTGTTTGTTTTGGTAGATAGATTCTGAAGTATTTTATATTGTCTAGGGTGATTTTAAATGGTGTTTCTCTTTCTACTTCTTGCTGCTCTAGTGTGTTGGAAATGTATAGAAATGCCAATGAATTGTGTGCAATTATTTTGTATCCTGCAACTTTGCTAAAGTTGTTGATTACTTCTACAAGCTTCTTAGTTGATTCTCTGGGATTTTTTAAGTATACCATCATATCATCTGCAAAGAGTGATAGCTTAGTCTCCTCCTTGCCTATTTTGATACCTTCAATTTCTTTTTTTCTCTAATTGCAACTGCTAGTGTTTCTAGTACTATGTTGAATAATAGAGGTGATAATGGGCATCCTTGTTTTACTCCTGATCTTATTGGGAAGGCTTCTAATTTATCCCCATTGCATATGATGTTTGTTGATGGTTTTAGGTATATACTGTTTATTATTTTTAGGAAAGGTCCTTCTATTCCTATACTTTCCAGTGTTTTCAATACGAATGGATGCTGTATTTTGTCAAA
>NC_058130.1:279530993-279550814 GCF_016433145.1 Gracilinanus agilis | reverse complement strand
AGGGTGTGGGGGTGGGGTGGTTGCTCATCCCGCAGTTTAGTGAGAACTGTTTCACCCCTTTATAGCATGGAAATGTCCCGATTACACATACCTTCCACGCTGTGCCCTGTTGTGGGGTCCCTCCATTCGTCTGGACTTGTTTTTATGTCCCCTTGAGGAGTCTTGTGTGTTTTGGTCAGGAGAGGTTAAGAGCTGCTTTTCACTCTGCCGCCATCTTAACCCGGAACCTTATATCTATATCTTATATGGATTTTTAATTTTTTTTATTTACTTTGCAATTAATTCATATACCTTATAACTCAGCCATGTATCCCTGAGTGATCTGTGTGTTATTACCCACCTAAGGGGGGGCTTTGTTATTGTTGTGAACTTTGATTTGAATTTAGGAAATTTTAGAATAAGAAATTTGCTACCTTCCAGAATCCAAACAATGAACCTGTTTGGAGAAGGTGCCATGAAAATGCCTGCAGAGACCACACACTGCATCAAGAAGATCCAAAATTGAACTTTGGGATATGAATTTGAACTTTGGAGGTTTGAAAGCATTTGTTTTGAATGTATACTTTTATGTCAAAAGGGACTCCCCCCAAATTGTTTTTTTTGTTAATGTAGCAATAATTTATTTTGTTTTTTTTCCTTTTATCTACAAATTATTACAATTTATATGTTGATTATGTTTTTATGAGCCATAGGGTAGATTGGTCTCCCAAAGGATCACAGGGGGATATGTATAAATGGAGATTTTGAACCTTGGACTTCATCCCCCATTAGTCCCTTACTTTTCCCATTTAATCTCTTCTGTGCCTCCAGATTCACATGGTCCCTTTATTGTTTTATATTTGGCTGTAACTGCTCCCTCTTTCTCTTTGGTTCCTGTGATGTGAGCTGGTTAGTTAGTCTTTTTGTTATTTTATTATTAATAACATATTTATAAATATAATATTTAGTATTTTGGTATATTAATTTTAATCTCAAGAAGGCTTTATAACATTTTTTTCACAAGATTATTGATAGCTTTGACTTTTTCATCTGAAAGCTGCCTATTCATATGCCTGGAACATTTGTCAATTGGGGAATGACTTGGTTTCTTATAAATTTGATTTAGTTCTTTACATATTTGAAAATTAGACCTTTATCAGAGAAATCTGTTATGAAATTTTCTTCCTAGTTTGTTGCTTCTCTTCTGATCTTGGTTGCATTGCTTTTGTTTGTAAAAAATCTTTTTAATTTAATACAGTAAAATTATTCATTTTACATCTTGTAATGTTCTCTAGCTCTTGTTTGGTCTTAAATTCTTACCTTCTCCATGGATCTGATAGGTAAACTATTTTATGCTCATCTAATTTACTTATAATATCACTCTTTATGTTTGTCATTTATCCATTTTGAGTTTATTTTGGTATAGGCTGTGAGATATTGATCTAAATCTAATTTTTGCCATACTATTTTCCCATTTTCTCAGCACTTTTTGTGAAATAGTGAGTTCTGATCCCCAAACCAGGGATCTTTATGTTAATCAAACAATATATTGCTCAGGTCTATTCCTTTGATCCACCCTTCTATCTCTTAGTCAGTAGCAGATTATTTTGAAGAATATTACTTCATAGTATAGTTTAAAATCTGGTACAACTAGCCCATCATTTATAACATTTTTTCATTAGTTCCCTTGATATTTTTGATCTTTTATTCTTCCAGATGAATTGTATTATTACTTTTTATAGCTCTGTAAAACAGTTTTTTGGTAGCTTGATAGGGATGGCACTGAATAAGTAAATCAATTTATATAGGATTGTCAGTTTATGGTATTAGCTCAGCCTACCCATGAGCAATTAATGTTTTTCTAGTTCCTTATATCTAGTTTTGTTTGTGTGGAAAAGTGTTTCATAATTGTGTTCCTATAATTCTTGTGTATGTTTTGGCAGATAGATTCCCAAATATTTTATGTTCTCTAGGGTGATTTTAAATGGAGTTTCTCTTTCTAATTTTTGCTGCTGGTTTTTGTTGGAAATATATAGAAATGCTGATAATTTATGTGCTTTTATTTTATATTCTGCCACTTTGTTAATGTTATTAATTATTTCCACTAATTTTAGTTCTTTTTCAAGGTTTCTCTAAATACACCATCATATTATCCATAAAAATGATAGTTTAATTTCCTCATTGTATATTTTAATTCCTTTAATTTCTTTTTCTTCTCTAATTGCTATATCTAGCATTTATAGTACAATATTAAATAAGAGAGGTTATAATGTGCATCCTTACTTTACTCCTGATCTTATTGGAAAGGCTTCTAACTTATTCCCATTGCAGAAGATAACTTGTTGGTTTTAAATAAATACTAATTATTTTGAGGAAAGGTTCTTTTATACGTATGCTTTCTAATTTTTTTAAAATAGGAGTGGGTGTTGTATATTCTCAAAGAATTGCTTTTTATCTTTTGAGATAATCATGTGATTTCTGTAGTTTGATTATTGATATGTTCAATTATGGTGATGGTTTCTAATAGGGTCATATTTCTGGTATAAATCCCACCTGGTCATAGTGAATAATATTTCTATAGTCTCTTTGCTAGTAATTTAATTTAGATTTTTGCATTTATGTCCATTAAGGAGATAGATCTATAATTTTCTTTCTCTGTGTTTGGTCTTCCTGGCTTAGGTATCAGTACAATATTTGTTTCATAAAAAGAATTTCGTAAGACTTCTTTTTTGTCTATATTTAAATATATTTTAAAATATATTTAAATATATTTTTTCATATAGCATTTATACTATTTGAAATAATTGTTCTTTAAATGTGTGATAGAATTCACTTGTGAATCTCTCTGCTCCTGGGGATTTTTTCTTTGAAATTCATTGATAGCTTATTCACCTTGTTTTTCTGAGATGGATGTTATTTAAGTATTCTGTTTTGCCTTTTGTTAATTACTCAATTTATATTTTTTGTAAATATTCATCAATTTTACCTGGATTGTAAGATTTGTTGTCATATATTTTGGCAAAATAGCTCCTAATAATTGACTTAGGGTATAGGGATAATTCCCTTCCCACAATCCTGGCCTCCACGTCAAATAGCCAGCAGGAGATAAAGTCAAGTGTGTGACTCCAGGAGAGGGAGGAAGAGTAAATTTCCTTCACACAATCCTCCTTTTGATTCTTCAGGAGACCAGTATGTATTCTACATATGTATTCTACATATGTAGCCTATACATTTAAATATTCTCTTACTAGAGGTATATAAAATATTGCACTTTACATAAAGGGGATTACAACAATTTGGGGGATAAGAAGGAAAGAAAAAAGAAAGAAAAAAAGATTGATAGATGTATTGACAAAAAACCAATTAGGGAACACTCTCCTTTGCCATAAGAGCTTACATTGTGAATAGATGATTGTTGGAAGCCATTGAGAGAAACAGGGTCTCTAATAGATATTTTTAACTGGACTCCATCAAAAGATCAACACAGACAAGGCCGTTCATTTTGATCTGTCTTCCCCACAAGTCAGGATGTAGACTGGATGGTTTTATCCAAGATAAAAATCTGGACTCCTCTTTATGATTCCTTTTATGATCCGCACCTTTTCTTATTGGAAAGTATTATAATCTAATTTTCTAGGATAGCTTTAAGTTTTTAGTAAACCAGCAGTTAAGGAGTTAACAACTTTTCCTTAAGTTGAGAAAAATGCAGAAATTAACAGAAGCTGCTCTGACCATGTATCTATTTCCAGAAAGCCCAAGGTCAAAGCAGGCATTTAGACACTATTCATATTCATCTAGGTACTTGCCACCCCATAATCTTAAAGGCTCATTCTTTAACGTATCTTTTGAAGTATGGAAACTTTTATTAAAATAGAATGTTGGATAAAATAAGTCACAAATTTTAACCTTGGACCCTTGTCTCAACCTGGCATAATCTATATATGAAAAAACTTGTGTGTGAGGTAATTCTGTAACCTTGGCATGTCTGTGCAGCTGTAAACTCTTTGTGCTTTGTAAGAAATGGCTCTTTGAACAGAATGTATTAAATAAAGAAAGCTCAGAGGCTTTAGAGAGCAACCATGAGCTAACGGACATCATCCAGTATCTGCTTCATTCTTTCTCACCTAAACTGTCACCTTTCCAGAACCCTAGAGCTGTTGGATAGCTTTCAACAGATGATAGGTTCAGTTTAGTACATTGTATCCCAAAGTTCACTTTGAATCTCTTGATGTAGTGTGTTATTTCTGTGAGCATTATCAAGGTATCTTCTCCAGAATATCCACTTTTTTCAATTAGGGTGTTGTCACTTTTCTTTCTCTGCAATTGCTTTAAAAGATCTTAGACCTTGGACTTTAGGATAATTAAAGAATACCCCCTCAGTTGGGTGTTGACCAACACTAGAATCACCCTGGGATATATGACTGAGTTATGAATCAATTAAAAAAAACAAATCTCAAAAAACAAATAAAAGAGTAAGATAAAAGTCTTCAATGTATCTAGTTGCTGAGGTTTGAGATTGCTTGCCAGATGTACTTTTGATTTTTGCTATGATCTGGGAATTCAAGAGGTGGGTCTGAGGGGTTCTTTTTCTTGTGTCCTGGGATCCTGAAGTTAGGCAATACCCTATTGCAGAACATGGAAAGGTGGAAGTGTGGGGGAGGCAGGGTCGGCCAGCACTCTCTTGTGTGCATTTTTACTTACACTTCCCCATTATTGTGTAAAAATGGAATCTCTCTCTGTCTAACTTTCAAGTTGTGTTCAGCAGATGACTCAGTCTTGCTGTTAGGTTTGGATTCCTGTTTTTTTAAGTGTTTTTTTAAAGATTGATATGGAAAGATAGTCAGAGTGATTTTGGCTTTTCCAGCTACTAAATCATCATCTTGACTCCCAAATATTACAATCTATTCAGCCATTTCTCCCATTTATTGCATTTGTGTTATTTCCAGTTATTTTGTTATAATGAAGCTTCCATGAATATTTTCATACATACATACCCAGCTTTTTACCTTCTTAACAATGCTCTAAGGGTGTAACCTTAGTAAGAGGATCTCTAGGTTCATGAAAAACTTCATGGCTTTTAATATATATTTACATCTTGTTTTTTAAAAAAATCATAGCTGCTCTAGCAATTTAATGTAATATAATGTAAATGTTTCTCATATTCCTATCAGCTTTTAATTTCATCACTTTAGCCCATCTGGTTGTCAGTTAACATGTACTAAAAGGACCATATTGTGCTAGTTTGGTCCTTTGGCAGCAGACACAATCAGTTGCCAAGACTGTTCTCTTTCTAAAACAAATTTTTCTAGGTTGGTCATACTCAGTGGAGTTTTTGTTCCAGTGCTACAACCCCTCAAAGATAAAGGATTACCTCCATAGTATGAGTGTTGATGTAAGACTTTTGCAAAATATTTATGCTCTCTAAGCCTTTGTTGTCCCACCAGAAATTATGTTTGAATTATGTGTATGCTCAGCCTTAGATCTGACATTTACTTCATGCAGGTGTATTAGGGCCCACCAGATATCTATCTTATTTAGTGTATTTAGGTTCTATTCATCTCCTTCTTTCTTATTTTTATTTGGTTAGATTTATCTAATTCTAAGAAGGGAAAATTAAACTCTACTCCTATTGTTATTTGTTATTGATTTTCATTTGTATGTCATTTAATTTTTCATTTAAAGATCTGAGTATTGGGGGGAATTCTGGGAAGATGGCAGCTTAGATGGAGCAAAACTTAAGACATCCACATCTTTCCATGCTAATGTAAAAACCAAGCACTTTGAGAAGAAAGAAAACTGAATCTAACAAAAGGTCAGAGCAAGGGGATCAAGATATACATATATATAAACTAGAGGTAAAAAAAGATAATATTAAGAGAAATGGGAAAACAGACAAAATGGAGTAAATTTATATTCCATAAAGAAGCACATGGGGTAAACAGGGAAGACAAATACAGTGGAAGGACAAAGAGGTTGGAGAGAGGAAATACGTAATTCTTAAGTGCATTGAAATTAACTTAAAGAGGGAAGAACAATCAGATCCATTGGCACAGAGAACTGAATCATGCCCTATAGAGAAGTAGAAGGGTAACAAATAGTCTGGTGGGGAGCCCCCAAGTTCTAAAATTTCTGGGAAGTTTTCCCTGAACATTTCTTGGATTATAATGTCTAAATTATTTTTTATCATAACTTTCTGAGTACAATTATTATTCTATTGTCTCTCCTCGATCTATTTTCCACATCACTTGTTTTCGTGATAAGATAGTTCATAGTCGCTTCTATTATTTCATTCTACTGTTTTACTTTATTATTTCTTCTTATCTAAGGAAATCATTAACTTTCTCTTGTCCAATTCCAGTTCTTAATATATTGTTTTCTTCCATGAGTATCTAGCTCTTTTTTTTCCATTTGGGAGATCTTTCTTTCATAATTTTTTTTTATTTTCTTGCATTGCTCTTATTTTTTTCCTTCAACTTCTCTCATTTCAAAGCTCCTCTTTGCTGTTTTTGAAATAGGTGTTTTTTATTTCATTGTTCTCTGAATTTGAGTCATGATCTTCTCTGCTCTCATAATATCCAGGAATAGTTTAATTCTTTCTGCTTTGCTTGATTATTTTTATTTTTTAAAATTTATTTTCAGTGAAGGAAGGTGGCCTAGCAGTACCAGATACTAAACTATACTATAAAGCAGCGGACATCAAAATGATATGGTACTGCCTAAGAAACAGAAGGGAGGATCAGTGGAATAGACTTGGGGTAAGTGGCATCAGCAATACAGTGTATGATAAACCCAAAGAGCCCAACTTTTGGGGACAAAAATCCACTATTTGACAAAAACTGCAGGGAAATTTGGAAAACAATATGGGAGAGATTAGGTTTAGATCAACATCTCACACCGTACACGAAGATAAGTTCAGAATGGGTAAATGACCTGAATATAAATAAGGAAACTATAAGTAAATCAAGTCAACACAGAATAGTATACTTGTCAGATCTATGGGAAAGCAAAAATTTTAAAATGAAGCAAGAGTTAGAAAAAATTACAAAATGTAAAATAAATAATTTTGATTATATTAAATTAAAAAGGTTTTGTACAAACAAAAACAATGCAATCAAAATCAGAAGGGAAACAACAAACTGGGAAAAAATCTTTATAACAAAAAAATTCTGACAGAGGTCTAATTACTCAAATATACAAGGAGCTAAATCAATTGTATAAAAAAATCAAGCCATTCCCCAACTGATAAATGGGCAAGAGACATGAATAGGCAATTTTCAGATAAAGAAATCAAAAGTATCAATAAGCACATGAGAAAGTGTTCTAAATCTCTAATTATTAGAGAAATGCAAATCAAAACAACTCTGAGGTACCACATCACACCTAGAAGATTGGCTAAAATAATAGCAGGTGAGAGTAATAAATGTTGGAGGGGATGTGGCCAAATTGGGACATTAATGCATTGCTGGTGGAGTTGTGAACTGATCCAACCATTTTGGATGGCAATTTGGAGCTATGCCCAAAGAGTTCTAAAAGATTGCCAGATTGCCTACCCTTTCATCCATCCATACCATTCCTGGCTTTGTACCCCAAAGAGATCATAGGGAAAAAGACATGTACAAAAATATTTATAGCTGTGCTCTTTGTGGTGGAAAAAACTGGAAAATGTGGGTATGCCCTTCAATTGGGGAATGGCTGAACAAATTGTGGTATCTTTTAGTGATGGAATACTATTGTCCTCAAAGGAATAATAAACTGGAGGAATTCTATGTGAACTGGAATAACCTCTAGGAATTGATGCAGAGTGAAAGGAGCAGATCCAGAAGAACATTGTACACAGGGACCAATACACTGTGGTAAAATCGAATGCAATGACTCAGGACAATTCTGAGGGATTTATGGAAAAGAATTCTCTTCACATTCAGAGGAAGAACTACAGGAGTGGAAACACAGAAGAAAAACAATTGCTTAAATACATGGGTTGATGCGGGCATGGTTGGGGATGTAGACTCAAAACCACCACACCAATGCAACTATCAATAATATGGAAATAGGTCTTGATCAATGACACATGTTAAAACCAGTGTAAATGTGCATCATCTATGGGGGGATGAAGGGGAGGGTGAAGGAGAAAGTAAAAACATGAATCATGTAAATGGAAATTTTTTCTAAAAAAATAAAAAAATTAATGATAAAGAAATAAATTTATTTTAATTTTACCAGCCAGGCAAATTAACTTAGTTATTGACTTTTTCTTTTGAGTCCCAGATGTTTGCTCAGATTTCAGGATTTTTTTTTGCTTTGTTTTGTTTTATTTCCCTGGGTTCTATTTTGTTATTGTGGGTTTTTTAGCCCACATTTAATATGTATACCCAATCTTCAGCCCCACCCTCCTCCCACTCAAACTTCCCTCTGTGATTGATCTCAGGTGCTACAACCATAGAATGTAGGCAGTTCTGTTACTACAACTGCAAATAGCTAGTTTGCCTCCCCCATGCCAACAACCGGAGACTCTGCTCTCCTGGACATGAACACAGCTGACAGGATCCGAGTCTCCTAACACACACTCACTGTTGTGTACCTCTTTCCTCACTCTCCATCTCCTATTTTTGCAACTCTGGATAGACCAGGTAACCCCTTGGTGTTTTTCAGGCCTCCAAAATCCCTAGTTTGGTAGCAATAAAGAATAAGTTCATGTCCTTAGGGCCTGGCACCAGCTGTCTATTTAGCTGTCTATTTCTTCCAGCCATATGGGATAGCTGGCAGAAACAGCTGCTCCTAAAGCTCTCTGCCTGTGGATCAGGATTCCAGTATTTCACTTGGTGTTGAAGTATCCTCAATCTTAGCAAACAAGGTGAGGTTGCTAATCCTGCCCTCTGGGGCTGCTTTGTGAATTCCCTCTCTTTATTCAGTTCTTGCTGCCAAGTCCTGTCCTTACCTGATCAGCTTCAATCCTGACTCCTATTTTTTTTTTTTTTTGCTGCTTTAGGGTTGATTCTATGGAGTTATTTTTGCTTGTTTGTGGTGAGGTTTAGGAAGGAGAGAAAGATCTAAACTTTATTCTGCCATCTTCCCACTACGAATCTGATTACCAAAATGTGACACTTTCAAAGTTTTTATGATTCCTTAACTAGATGATTATGAAACTACTTTCTGAAAATGTAAAACAAAAGATATCTATGACAATTTCTAGTAGTTAAAAGAATGTTGAATTTGGAGTCTAAGGCTAAGGCCTAGGTTTAAAAGCTTTGCCTCTTATTTTTGTGATTGTTCAGTTTTAACAGAGTTCTTAGAGTATCTCCCTCCATTATTTTCTAACTGTTTCGTATATATCTTGCATTATACTTGATTATACTTATACCTGATGACTGTGTTGTGACAGCCTTTCACACACTTATGGCCTACATCCTGCAACCTCTATCCCATTCCAACTCTGCCAAGGCCTGATCCTTAATGAGTTTATATTCTTTCTTTTTTTTTTTTTTAGGGCAATGGGGGTCAAGTGACTTGCCCAGGGTCACACAGCTGGGAAGTGGCTGAGGCCGGGTTTGAACCTAGGACCTCCTGTCTCTAGGCCTGACTCTCACTCCACTGAGCTACCCAGCTGCCCCGAGTTTATATTCTTTTGAGGGAGATGGTTGGTTTGGATTTAACATACCCATGGATAATACAAGATAAAGCCAAAATAGATACAAAATTATGAGGGGAAAGACGCTAAAAACTAGAGAATTAGGAAAAGCCCCATATAGGAGATATCTTTGGAATTAAGCCTTAAGGAAGCTACGAGTTCAAAGAAGCAAAAATAAGGAGGAAAAGGAACTTTGTCATGGTGAATGATCCAGAACAAGATATGGAACTCTATTTGTGGGTGATAGCAAGTAAACCAGTTTGACTTGGATATAGATTACATGAAGAATGTGAAACTAATAAACAGCAGATGGGAAGGAATATTCTATACTTTATTAGTGTTATTCATGCTACACCTTCTTCCCCAAACTACAAGATCTTCATCTATCTCAACACTGTTATTTACATCCAGCTGCATTGTCACAAAATATTTACAAAAGTCAATTTGTAAGCCTGTTTTATCTGAACCCCATGATCATTCTTGTGATTCTGAAGGAATTAGTTCCTTTGTTCTACTGATTTTTAGTTTTGAAAAAAAAAACAGACCTATTTAAACCTTAACTTTCCTTTAGCAGTATTTTTGTCACTTCTCATATTAAACTCATCATATGAATCACTAGAACTTGCACAAACCCCACATGACCCTTCTTGTTCATGATATTTGTTACTGAAATTTCTAAAAATATGCATTTAATTACGGACTTTGAATTTTTTGTGGCTTATATATAAAAGAAACAATTACTGCATCTATTGCTCTACCACCTCTCCAACTTCCCACTCATTCTCCTTAGGAATATGAATATCACTAGGCTCATTCTCAGCTCTCTCATCCCCAAAAGACTGAGACTAAGTGCTGTTTAGAAGGCTGTGTTTTGGACAGTTTTCACTCTCACACTTGTTACACAGGTACTGTCACAGAACTGTTCTACTTAGTACCTTGGTAGAATGACTATTTTGGATAAGAAAGAAGATCCAACACAGATACTCTTTAACTTCCTAGACACAGCATTACTGTGACAATGTAAGGCAGTAGAGAATATATCGTCTTTTTGTGTCATATAAAGAGTCCCTTGCCTTTGATATTTGGAGGAGAAACTATTAGAAGAGGTATTTCTCCCCTCTGTCAGAGATGGTATGAAATTAGTATCCTTCTGTAGTGGACTTCAAATATTTATTGATAGAGTAGAAGAGAAGAAAAAACTGTTAACATTGAATGGAAATATTAATAGAAAGAGTTGGAGAAAATAACTTTATTTTCTACTTTAAAACATACAGGCTTTTCTACTTTGACTTTCAGAAAGAAGATAAATAAAATGATGTTCAGTTTTGGAAAAAAAAAACCTTTCTTAAAGCCTTAGTTTGAAAACCTAATTATTGTATTATTCTATTAAAATATAGGTGATTCTGGAAGTAATTATAGTTCCCAACTTCCAAAAACAGCTAGTTAAAATGGTAAACAACAAGATGAAATATTCTAATTATATCCCATGTGAATCCTTTAGCCAACCATTCATTGTTATCAACTAAATTTCCCTGAATTCCAAAATTTCTATTTACAACTGTCTCAAATAGCATATATATGTTCTTCTTCCACACCCAACTAATGTTGGTATTGACTATGGTATATAACAGATCATATCCCAGTATGGTAGTGCATTGTCACTGGGTCAGTGTGGAGCCAGATAACTAATATAGAGAACTAGATTTGGAAAATATATTTCACAAATAATAAAATAACTATTTTAGATGAGGAAAAAAAAGATCCATAGCATACTATATTCCTTCTAAAGGTCATATAGATTAGTCACACTAGTCTTTCCCCCCATTTCTGTCAAATTCAAATAGAAATAGGGACAACTAAATCACAAAAAACCACATAACATTTTATATATTCAATTGTATTTATATTTATCTACAATATTTCTCAAGAGACTTCTGGATTAAGATGGCTTGCAGATTAGAAGCAGGGTGCTTAATTATCCTCACCACTGACTCATATCTCAAAAGGTCAAAAAAACCAAATCCAGATGAACAAAGGGTCCACACAATAGGAAGGTACATAGAATTTGGGCATTTCCATGCTATAAGGGGGTAAAATAGCTCCCACTAAAATGAGAGCTGATCAACCCTCCCCTACCCCACTTACAGTGCCAGAGTGAGAGCCAGTGCTCCAAAACTAGAACAAGCATGGAGCAATCCCTAAGTTCTTGGCAGCTAACTGGTTCTTGCCTCTGAGTTAGAGCTGAGGAGCAACAGACAATGGAAGCAGTGCTCTAAGACTCAAAAAGAAGCCTTGGTCAGAGGAGAAAGCATGAGGCAATATCTGTGTTCTTGGCAGTGGACTGGGACCACCAGGGCCTTGCCCCTGAGAACAGCTAGACATGAGACCCCAGGAGGCTAAAGAGCATAGACCTTGGATGGAGGAATAGATCTGAGAGGAGCAGCAGACAGTAGAAGCCTAGCAGACAGTAGAAGCCACGCTGAGACTCTTAAGTAGCCTCAGCCAAAAAAACTGCTCCACAGCTCCATACACAGAGAATCTGCCCACCTCACTCAGACTTCTGGTTGAGAAGGAAAAATCAGCAGAGTGATGGCTACCAATATCCAAGAATATTCAACCAACAGAAAGAACAAGAGAAAGGCACTGAACTGGATAATTTTTATGGAGATAAAATCCAGACCATAGAGCACACAGCAGAGGAGAAAAAACAAGTAAACATATCTGAAACTTCCCCCAAAAAAGAAAATTGGTCACAAGCTCTTGAAGAGTTCCAATTTGAGATCATGAGAAAGATGGAAGAGATTTGGCAAGAAAAGTGGGAAGTAGCTCAAAAGGAAATTAATAGCTTAAAAGACAAACTCCCAATTGGAGAAAGATGCCCCAAAATCAAACTAAATGATAAGCAAATTGGAGACCCAAATTAAACAACTGGAAACCATGAAAAACAGGATAGACCAAACCAAAAAGGAAAATCAAAAGATCATAACAAAAAATCAGACTCTAAAACCAGAATTGGGCAAGTAGAAGTCAATGATCTCTCAAGACAGCAAGAACTAATAAAGCAAAGTCAAAAGAATGACAAAATAGAAGGAAACATGAAATATTTCACTGAGAGAATGACAGATCAAGAAAACAGGTCTAGAAGAGACAATCTGAGAATGATTGATCTTCCTGAAAAATCAGAAATTAACAGAAATTTGGACACCATACTACAAGAAATTATTGAAGAAAACTGTCCTGATGTTCTTCAATAAGAGGACAAAACAGACATTGAAAGGATTCATAGATCACCCTCTACACTAGACCCTGAAAAGACAACCCCCAGGAATATAATTGCCAAATTCAAGAGCTTCCAAGTTAAAGAAAAAATATTACAAGAAGCCAAAAAGAGACAATTCAGATATCAAGAAACATCAATCAGGATTACACAGGGTCTGGCAGCCTCCACGCTAAAAGATGGCAAGCCTTGGAATATGATATTCAGAAAGGCAAGAGAATTGGTTCTACAACCAAGGATCACTTACCCATCACGACTATATGCTTCCAGGGAAAAAGTATGGGCATTCAACAAGATAAAAGATTTCCAAGTATTTGCACAGAAAAGAACATGACTAAATGGAAAGTTTGATATCTAACCACAAAACCAAGAGGAACCATGAAAAGGCAAATAAGAAAGAGAGGGGAGAGAAAGAAAGCCTTATTTTTCAATTTGCTTCTTTAAGGGCTTCAATAAGATCAAATTATTTGTATTCCTATATGGAGAAATATTATTTGTAATTCTAAAACACTGTACTCACTATTATAGTATTTAGAAGAATTAGTCATAAGGAGAGGTTGGAGTACTAAATGGTTTAAGACAGTGATGGACAAACTATGGCCCATGGGCCAGATGCGGCCCTCTGAAATTTCAATGAGTAGGATTCAATTACAATGAAACTTCAAAAGAGTTGCCTTAGAAACAGACTGACAGATAAGCATTTCCTTTCCTTTGGCCCCTCTTTAAAATGTTTGCTCATAATTAGTCTAAGACGTTACGGAAAAAAGGGGGGGGGAATGGAAGATGGCACCAAGGGAAACTTGAAGGAATAAGAAAAATTGAAAAATATATACCACACAAATAGGTGCATGGGAAGGGGGAAGGGATGAATACTATTATAAGAAGGAGTGGAAGAGAGCGTTAATAGGAAATACTTAAGCCTTACTCTCAGTGTAATCAATTCTGAGAGGAAAGAACAGCTAGATCCATTGGGATATCAAATTCTATTTTACCTTATGGGGAAAGTCAGAAGGGAAAAACTAAAGGGGGTAGTGGGGCAGGGAGTTCAAAAAGGGAGAAAAATTGAGGAGGGAGGGAATTAATAGTCCTTAAAAATAATAAGAGGGGAAGAAAAAGGAAGGGGGTGGAAAGGGAAGTAAACTAAGGGAGGAGATAAGAGGGAATGATTAAATGCAAACCACTGGTTTAAAAGGAAATACCGAAAGATGATAATTATAACTCTGAATGTGGATGGGATGAACTTGCCCATAAAACAGAAGCAAATAGCAGAGTGGATTAGAAAACAAAACCCCACCATATGTTGTCTATAAGAAACACACATGAGGCAGGTGAACATACACAGGATAAAGGTCAAAGGCTGGAGCAAAAATCTAATGGACTTCAACAGTGAAAAAGAAGGCGGGAGTTGAAATTATGATATCTGACAAAGCGAAAGTAAAAATATATCTACTTAAAAGGGATAGGGAAGGAAAATACATCCTGATAAAAGGCAGTATAGACAATGAGGAAATATCAATAATCAGCATGTATGCACCAAATGGTTTAGCATCCAAATTTTTTTTTTTTTTTAACCCTTGTACTTCGGTGTATTGTCTCATAGGTGGAAGAGTGGTAAGGGTGGGCAATGGGGGTCAAGTGACTTGCCCAGGGTCACACAGCTGGGAAGTGGCTGAGGCTGGGTTTGAACCTAGGACCTCCCGTCTCTAGGCCTGGCTCTCAGTCCACTGAGCTACCCAGCTGCCCCAGCATCCAAATTTTTTTAAAACTTTTTAAATTTTATAATAAATGATTTTTCCATGTTTCCATGATTAATGTTCTTATTCTTCCCTCCACATACCACACACCTTTACCCCACATAGCTGACGTGCATTTCCGCTGGTTTTTACAGGTTTTTACAGACCAATAAGGAGCTAAATCAATTGTACCAAAATCAAGCAATTCCCAATTGATAAATGGGCAAGGGACATGAATAGGCAATTTTCAGATAAAGAAATCAAAAGTATCAACAAACACATGAAAAAAGTGTTCTAAATCTCTAATAATTAGAGAAATGCAAATCAAAACAACTCTGAGGTATCACCTCACACCTAGAAGATTGGCTAAAATGACAGCAGGGGAGAGTAATGAATGTTGGAGGGGATGAGGTAAAATTGGGACATTAATGCATTGCAGGTGGAGTTGTGAATTGATCCAACCATTCTGCATGGCAATTTGCAACTATGCTCAAAGGGCTTTAAAAGACTATCTGCCTTTTGATCCAGCCATAGCACTGCTTGGTTTATACCCCAAAGAGATAATAAGGGAAAAGACGTGTACAAAAATATTTATAGCTGTGCTCTTTGTTGTGGCAAAAAATTGGAAAGTGAGGGAATATCCTTCGATTGGAGAATAGCTGAACAAATTGTGGTATCTGTTGGTGATGGATTACTATTGTACTCAAAGGAATAATGAAATGGAGCAATTCCATGTGAACTGGAATGACCTCCAGGAACTGATGCAGAATGAAAGGAGCAAATCCAGGAGAACATTGTACACAGAGACTGATATACTGTGGTAAAATCCAACATAACAGACTTCTCTCCTAGCAGCAATGCAAGGATCCAGAGCAAGGCTGAGGGACTTATGAGAAAGAAAACTAACCACACTCAGAGGAAGAATGTGGGAGGAGAAACAGAAGAAAAACAATTGCCTGATCACATGGCCTGATGAGAATATTATTGGGGTTGTAGACACTAAACGATAACTCTAATCCAACTATCAGAAAAAGAAAGCTATCCACATTCAGAGGAAGAAATTTGGGAGTAGAAACACAGAAGAAAAACAATTGTTTTAATGCATGGTTTGATGGGGATATTATTGGGAATGTAGATGCTAAGCAATCACCCTAGGGATCAACAATATGGAAATAGGTCTAGATCAATGATACTTCTAAAACTCAGTGAAATTGTGAGTTGGCTATTGGAGGCGGCAGTGTTAGGGAGGGATGGAGAAACATGAATCATGTAACCATGGGAAAATATTCTAAATTTAAAAAAATAAAAAATTCATGTGAGTTGGCAAAAAATAGAATATTTTCTAAATATAGAATTTTTTATATTTATTTTATATTTAGAATTTTCTGTTTTCTACATTTTATTCTATATTTTCCATATATTCTATATTCTATTCTATGTTTTCTAAATATAGAAAAAGTAAAACATTTCTCAATATTTTTAAATTTAGTTTAGCCTACTCTCAGGAGGTCTTGTGGGCCACAGTGCAGGATTTCTGACATCTCTGATATGGGCCAATTAGGTCTACTACATAATTTTAATGGTTATCATTGTTATATAAGTAAATGCATTTGAAAACAATGATCATTGAGGGAAATGAAAGTACCAGCATTGTAGGTAGAAGAGTGGGTATCATTGTTAAAGTCACATGAAACAACCTGGTTATCTAGATCACAACATTCTATTTAAGAACCCCACTCCCCCTTTGATGCTTGCTTTACATGCATACTAGGAGTAGGAACATGGGAGACTTAATACAGATAAATATTCAGCTTAGGGATACTTTCTCCTCAAAGCCATTAGTAACATTGTAAGCATGAATGATATTCTTGAAAGACCCTCATTTATTATGATGCAATCTGTCACGGGGAGGTTGGGAGAGTAATTTTATGATTGGAACATGGACCATGATCAAGAGTTATTTGGCAATACTAGGAAAATGTTGCACACAGTAACAACAATAACATATGAGATCAACTATGAATGAATTAACTGCTATCAACAAGGCAAGGATCCAAAGGACTGATGACAAAAAGGATATCCACCACCATACAAGGAACAGATGCAGTCCAAAGCAGTTTGGAACATACCGTTTTTCTCTTTATTTCTTTCCTGAAATTTTCTCTAGTATAAGCAATGTACATCTTGTTTTACATAACTTACATGAAAATATCTATTATATGATAATGTATGTACAACCTATATCATATTAATCTGCCTTCTTGTGGTGTGGAGAAGGGTAGTAGGAGGAGAAAGAACATGGATTGTAAAAAGTAAAAAAACCCAAATATTTAAAATTGTATTAACATTAAATATAAAAAAATTTAAAAATAAAATTAGGATCTTATAATAATATCATTTAACTATATGACATTGTCAATGCTGACCAACCTTTTTTCATTTATTTTGATAAAATCAAACTCTTCAAAGTAATGTTGTTATTGTAGTTGTGGTTTCTCCACTGATAATCATCTTTATATTAATCAATCTTTTCATAGTCTTGAACTTGCTATGTGTATAATTATATTGAAACATATAGATTATATAGTATATAACTGAGATCAGTGAAGGTATTCTTGATGACCACCACATCCACTCTGCTGAGGTAAATAGAAGCATGTTTACCAGGCAAAAAAGTTGAATCCATTGACTTTGGTCTTCAACATTTTTCCTCAAGGAAACAATAGATATTGACAAGAAGGTTAATGGTGGGGGAGAGGGAAAATTTGTGGATCGAGAGCTAGGACCAGAGACAGAAGGTCTTGGGTTTAAATCTAGCTTCAGACATTTCCTTGTTGTGACCCTGTCTAGCCCTTACCATTCTTCTGCTTTGAAATCAATACAGAATATTGATTCTAAGACAGAAGGTAAGGGTTTAAAAAGAAAAGATGGAGGGATAAGAGCTCCTCCTCTTAGTCCTCCTCATATTTGTAAACATACATATACACATAAGTAATATATGTGTATGCTCACATACCTATATATTCTAACTTTTATAATTTCTCTAGTCTTCTGTCTTCTTAGTCCATCATATAACATAACTATACCAGATTAAAATTTTGCACAATTGAAGAGTAAATATGGCAGAAATGGTCATTAGCCTTTTGTAACTTGGTTTAAAATCTTCTATAAAAGACTATCAAACTTGGACCTTCACAATATAAAAGCTTCCTAAAAACACATATAATAGGAATTACACACTGCATAATACTCCAACATGCACTTGTCACTTCATCTGACGATTGAATAGGTTGAGAAGGGAATTGTTGAACAAGCAATGTTATAATGAATTAAACTTCATTGCCTCTTGTGTTCATTTCAAGATTTTGTTGGATATTAACAGTGTCATCTAATAATTTGGGAGAGACAGACTGGAAGATAAGAATAATATTCTAGAAGGGAAATATTTCTCAAATTTGGAAGGGATTTATTTCACAAGCCAGGCAAAGTAATTGAAAATAAATACTCTTTTCAAAGAACTCAGACAGTTTAGGTAACTGGCCAATATTTAAACAGCAATTGTTGATGAAATTCACCTACTACATACAACAAAATAGTGTACATTGAAAAATTGAGATATTTTATTTTGTGTAATCCCTGCTTCAATCATTCCTCTCACATAAACTTTGACTTACATTACTCTACATATCAGAAAGATAATAGTGGGGAGTGAGAGTAAACTATTATATTATAAGTAAAGTATTTTAACTGAGAGAGTCTATGTGATGACTTGAGAGGGGAAGAAAAAAGTTCTTTCTTGAAGAGATTTAAGGAATTACAATAACTTCCAATGAAGATGAAATTTGTCAGAGGCAATGGTACCTAATTGTCATTTTGAGAAAATCTATAGAGGCACTTTAAAAGAATTGGATTCAGCATATTCTGTTATGACCACCTAGAGAATTTTACTTACATTATGTATCTATACTTTTTTCCTGAATATTTTCTCCTCTTTAGATTCTCATGATACTTTTTACCTCGTGGTTTTCTTCCTACCTATTTTAGTTCTATCTCTTTAGCTGGTTCTCCAATCAGGTCATACTCACTAACAATGGGTGTCTCCCAAGGCTCTATCAGGGTTGTGCTTCTCATTCTATATCAGTAGCTTTTACTCCTATGTTTATAAAATGTAAAACTATATTGTGATAATTATTTTAGTATAATTATTTACTTTGTAATTCTATGTTTTTATTTTATGTATGTATATATCAAGAATCCATAAATTTCAACTACACTTCCAGTGGGGTTCATTACACACACACACACACACACACACACACACACACACACACACACATACACACACACACACAAACATATACAAGGTTTTGGATCTCCCTTTATATGCTGTCTTCCTTAGTGAATTGATCAGTTTTCATGGGTTTAAGTATCATTTTGATGCTTATGAATTCCAATATTCTACATATACTATATATTCAGTCTTAACTTCTCTCAAGAGACCCGTCTTCCTTGTCATGCTGTATCACAATCTCAGTGTCATCATTAATAATACTTTTGCACTCATTTTACATGTCCATTCTTTTTCAAGTTTTGCTTTATCTTCTTACCCAACATTTCTCTTATATTTCCTCTCCTTTCCTATTCATGGGTATTCTCTCAATACCCCATGACTAGACTTTGAAATGTCCTTTTAGTTGGTCTCTTTGCTCCAAGTCCAAATTACTCCTATTCCAAATCATTCTCTACTCAAAAATCAGAGATTTTCCTAAAATGTGACATCATCCCCTTTACTAAAAAACTCTATTCTATGTTACCTTACAGATCATATACAAAAACCTCTTTAATATTTATAGACTTTCACAAACTCTCTTTCCAGCCTTCTTACATTTCAACTCCTCTCTATAAACTTTATGATCCAGTGATATATGTGTCTTTTTGTTCCTCACATATAATAAATGGTCACTTGCCAACTCCTTTTCTTTTTGTTAGCTGTCTCCTCATTCCTGGAATGTTATCTATCAAGGTTAGACCTTCTGTCTTCTCATTCCTGGAATGTTCTTTATACATATCTAGGTCACTTGTTTCTCAAACTTACACTTAAATACTCAGTTCAAATCCAACCTTCTTTCTCTGTTATCTAGTGCCTTTCCTTTGGGATTATATTTCATCTACTACATATATATATATATATACTACATATATATATA
>NC_058130.1:279530426-279530893 GCF_016433145.1 Gracilinanus agilis | reverse complement strand
ACTACATATATATATATATATCTACTACATATATATATATATATATATCTACTACATATATATATATATATACTACATATATATATATATATATCTTGTATATACTTAGTTGTTTGCATGTTGTTTCCCCCATGAGAATTTGAGTCCCTTTGGGGAAGCAGTATTGTCTTTTCCTTTCTGTACCCAGGTCTAAGTGCTGTCCCTGGCACATAATAGGTGCTTAGTATATGCTTGTTGACTGAATATCCGAATTAATTCCTCTGTTTTAAAGCTGTTAGTGGCTTTAGTCAATGTGACTTACTTTGGATTACTTTGGATGTGAATTTTTTTTTCAGAGATAAATTTTAAAGCACGTGTCTATGTATGACTATATCTTCCTATCTTCAATCAATAGATATGGAGGTATTTCAATAATGTGTGTATATATATTATATATATATATAATATATATATAATATATACACACG
>NC_058130.1:279473445-279525839 GCF_016433145.1 Gracilinanus agilis | reverse complement strand
AAAAATTATGAGTTTTCTTTCTTTCCCCTCTGTTTCTTATTTACCTTTTCATGTTTCTCTTGATTTTTGTGGTTGGATATCAAACTTTCCATTTAGTCCTGGTCTTTTCTGTGCAAATACTTGGAAATCTTCAATTTTGTTGAATGCCCATACTTTCCCCTGGAAGTATATAGTGAGTTTCGAAGGGTAGTTGATCCGTGGTTGATGGCCGAGCTCTCTTGCCTTTCTGAATATCTTATTCCAAGCCTTGTGGTCTTTTAGCGTGGAGGTTGCCAGATCCTGTGTGTTCCTGATTGGTGCTCCTTGATATTTGAATTGTCTCTTTCTGGCTTCTTGTAAGATTTTTTCTTTCATTTGAAAGCTCTTGAATTTGGTTATTATATTCCTGGGTGTTGCCCTTTCTGGGTCTAGTGTAGAGGGTGATCTAAGGATCCTTTCAATGTCTATATTGCCCTCTTGTTGTAGAACTTCATGACAATTTTGCTGAATAATTTCTTTTAGTATAGAGTCCAAGTTTCTATTAATTTCTGCTTTTTCAGGAAGACCAATGATTCTCAAATTGTCTCTTCTAGACCTGTTTTGTTGGTCTGTTACTTTCTCATTGAGATATTTCATGTTTCCTTCTATTTCATCCATCCTTTGACTTTGTTTTATTTGTTCTTGTTGTCTTGAGAAATCATTAGCTTCTAATTGCTCAATTCTAGCCTTTAGGGACTGGTTTTTGGCTATAATCTTTTGGTTTTCAGCTATGATCTTTTGGTTTTCCTTTTCAATCTGGTCATTTCTGGTGTTCAATTTGCTCATCAGTTCATTTGATTTCTTAGCCTCACTTTCCAATTGCAAAATTCTGCCTTTTAAACTGTTATTTTCTTGCCTGATTTCCTTTTGAGCTATTTCCCATTTCTCTAGTCAAATCTTTTCCAACTTTTTCATCATCTCATATTTGAACTCTTAAAGAGCTTGTGACCAGTTTTCATTATTTTGGGAGGGTCTGGATGCTTGTTTGTTCTCCTCTTCTGTTTGCTAGGTTGTCTGGATTTTCTCTATGTAAAAGTTGTCGAGTAATAAAGATTTCTTCTTGTTGTTAATCTTTCTCTTTTGGCCTTCCTGATTCTGGGTTGCCATTGTTAGCCCAGTCCGTTCTCAGTTCACCTCACTCTGACTCAGGTCTGGTTTTTCTCAAGGTCAAGCCCCCTGGTGTACCCCCTTTCTTGATCCTCTACTGGAGGTCTTTACAAGTCTCAGGGCTCTGCTTCCACAGTTATATACCCATCTGCACTGGTTTCCCACTCAGGGTTTCAGAGCGTTCGCTCATGCTCAAGCCTGTGTCTGCCTCCGCTCCTGTCTACGCTCTGTGTCTGTGCTCAAAGTCCATGCGTGTTCTTTAGCCTTTTGGGGTCCTAAGTCTTGCTGCTCTCAGGAACAACCTGGAGCTACCAATGACTCAATGGGTGCCCCAAACTTGCTCTATTTGTCTTGAGCTGGCTTTGGAGTTGTAGGTGGTGTGTGTGTGTGTGTGGGGGGGGGGGTTGGTCAGCCTGCGATTTAGTGAGAGCTGTTTCACCCCTTTATAGCATGGAAATGCCCCGATTCCACGTACCTTCCATGCTGCGCCCTGTTGTGGGTTCCCTCCATTTGTCTGGATTTATTTTTATGTCCCCTTGAGGAATACTGTATGTTTCCGTTAGGAGAGGTTAAGAGCTGCTTTTTACTCTGCCTCCATCTTAACCTGGAAGTCTCAAGACTTTGTTTCTTTTTCTCTTCATTTACAATGTTATCTCACAATGTTTTTATCTTGTGCAATTATCATTGAAGTTTTTAACAATACTGTTACTAAAACAAAGGTAAGAGAATAATAGTATTAGGAGGAAGAGAAGTCTCTTCCAATTTTCTACTTGTAAAGTTCATTTTCTAAATTCATGGATAATATAAAATTTTATCTTATGCTATTTTTAATTTTTTAATTCAAAGTGTTAATTAACTTATTTAAATCACTGGCAATAATTTTAAATATTACAGAATTAAGCATCAGTTCTTGGGACACTTTACTATAGAAACTCCCTTGAAAACTGCTACTGAACCACTAATGAAAACTTTTTGTAAACAACCAGCTTGAAATACAACTAATTGCTATTACAAATAGTTCATATTCTTTCATTTTACCCATCCAACCCACCAAAAAAAAAACAAGAAAAAAGAAAACAAACCCCCAAACTAGTATGACATTCTTTTTAAATCCATTATTCAGAACTAGGTAAACTATATGTATAGGTCCATGAATCAATAAACCCTGTTTAAAAAGGGAAATAAAATTAATCTGGCATGATCTGTTTTGTTAAAATAATGGTGCCTTTCTGTGATCACCACTCCTTATTTAAATGATTATTATTGACTTAAAATATGTTCTGTAACTTTGCCAGGAAATGAAGTCAAGTTCACTGGATCAGAGTTTACAGGAGGTAATCCTATTTTTATTTTGTTTTGAAAGTTGTCCTTTGATGTTCTCCAGGGGTGTGGCACTTCATAGGTTCATTTACCAAATCTTTTCAAAAGTAGTTAATGATAGCTATCATAATGATATCATTTCATAATGATAACGATAGCTAATCACAGATAACATTTTTTATTACTTTGGGGCATTGTTCATCTCAGTCTGGTGACGGATCATCTCTTGAATTTTCCTATTAATTTTCCAATTTTTTTTCTTCCCTATTAACATTAAAAATAAATTTATTGATGTATTCTTTTGAGATTGCCATAGTTTGCCCAAGTGTCTTTCATACCCCTCTCCTTGCAAATACCCATTCCATATAATAAATACTAATAAGGACAAAAATAAAGGGTTTCCAATTAGCATAATTGATTTTAGAAAGTCTGAAAATACCTATTATGTACTATACTCATGGACCTCCCAACTATGCAAAGGTATGGGTACAGATACCTTTTTATATCTCTTCTTTAAAGACATGCTTGTTTTATTCTGCAACATTTTAATTTGTGATTATTGTTTCCATTGCCATTGTATAAATTGTTTCCTTAGTTATGTCAACTTTACTGTTTTAGTTCATGCACTTCTACCTTGCATCTTTGTACTAATGTATTCATTCCTGACAGAACAGTAATATTAGTTTACCTTAATGTTCTACAATTTAACTGTTCTTCAATCAAAAGGTAATGACTTTGCTTCCATTTCTTTATCACAAAAAAGTGCATCTCTAAGTATTTGGGTGTATATGTATATGCATGTAAGTGTATGTATACTATGACATACATAGGTATATGTGGACACACACACACACACACACACACACACACACACACACACACACACACTGGACTAAATTCTTGTCAAAGATATTTGATACAATTTTTTTCCCCTCATTTAAGCACTACCCTTTTTGCCCTAGGCATATTTATTTTTTGTATGAAGGAACTTTTCACTTTCTTGCACTGGTTGTTTATATATTTTACCTCCTGTAATTGTCTCTACCCAGTGTTTGGTTATAAATGTATTTCCCACTCATAGCTATGAAATGTAAATACTTAAATTCTTTTTTTTTTAACAGAAGGTTCTTAGATATTAAGATCAAATATCCATTTAGAATGTGTTATAGAACATAGTGTAAGGTGTAGGTCTAAGCCAAATTTCTGACAGACACGAATTCTAGTTTTCATAGTAGATTTTTAAAAAATCAAATAGGGATTTATCCTACAAATTTTTCCCTATTTTATTGAACACTAGATTATTAAATTAAATTGTTTCTGATTTCCCCTTCTCTATTAAAAAGAATTAACAATACTAAAAAAAAGAACTTGCCAAGAGTTTCTTTTTAGAATAACCCTCTGAGTTTGGGAATGGTAGTATATTATGTAATATCAGACCTGTGACACAACCATGATAGTGAGAGTGTTGGATTAGTTGCCAGATAATGAAAATGAAAATCCCAACTCTGGCACTCATTATGAGGGTATTGTAGTGGAATTTATTTAACTTTCTGATCCCAATTCCTTCTCTATAAAGCAAGACAGTTGTATTACATGAAATCTAAGCTTCCTTTCTTCTCTAAATCTATAATCATTGGGGACTTCCAGGTTAAGATGGCTTCAGAGTAGAAGCAGGGCAACTTTCTCTCCTAACCAACCAATAAAGCATACCTCCAAAGGACAAAACAACCAAATCCAGATGAAAGAAAGGACCCCACAATAGGGTACAGTATTGAAGGTATGTGGGATTTAGGCATTTCCAGGCTATGCATTTGTTTGTTTTTTGTTTTTTTTTTAGAAAAAGTTTTAAAGTGTTTTATTTATTTTTTAAACATTGATTAATATTCATTTTTAACATGGTTACATGATTCAGGCTCCTACTTTCCCCTTCGCCCCCCCGCAATCCCCCCACCCATGGCCAATGCACATTTCCACTGGTTTTAACATGTGTCATTGATCAAGACATATTTCCAAATTGTTGATAGTTGCATTGGTGCGGTCATTTCGAGTCTACATCCCCAATCATGTCCACCTCAACCCATGCGTTCAAGCAGTTGTTTTTCTTATATGTTTCCTCTCCTACAGTCCTTCCTCTGAATGTGGGTAGCGTTCTTTACCATAAATCCCTCAGAACTGTCCTGTGTCATTGCTTTCTGCTGGTACAGAAGTCCATTACATTCGATTTTACCATAGTATATCAGTCTCTGTGTACAATGTTCTTCTGGTTCTGCTCCTTTCACTCTGCATCAGTTCCTGGACGTCTTTCATGTTCACATGGAATTCCTCCAGTTTATTATTCCTTTGAGCAGAGTAGTATTCCATCACCAGCATATACCACAATTTGTTCAGCCATTCCCCAATTGAAGGGCATAATCTTGTTTTCCAATTCTTTGCCACCACAAAAAGCACAGCTATAAATATTTTCATACAAGTCTGTTTATTTATGATCTCTTTGGGGTACAAACCCAACAATGGTATGGCTGGATCAAAGGGCAGGCATTCTTTTATAGCCCTTTGAGCATAGCTCCAAATTGCCAGCCAGAATGGTTGGATCAGTTCACAACTCCACCAGCAATGCATTAATGTCCCAGTTTGGCCACATCACCTCCAGCATTCATTACTCTCCCCTTCTTTGATTTTAGCCACTCTGCTAGGTGTGAGGTGATACCTCAGAGTTGTTTTGATTTGCATTTCTCTAATTATTAGAGATTTAGAACACTTTCTCATGTGCTCATTGATACTTTTGATTTCTTTACCTGAAAATTGCCTATTAATGTCTCTTGCCCATTTTTCAATTGGGGAATGGCTTGATTTTTTTATACAATTTGATTTAGCTCCTTGTATATTTGAGTAATTAGACCCCTGTCAAAGATTTTCATTATAAAGATTTTTTCCCAATTTGTTGTTTCCCTTCTGATTTTGACTACATTGTTTTTGTTTGTACAAAAGATTCTTAAATTAATATAATCAAAACCATTTAATTTACATTTTGTAATTTTCTCTAACTCTTGCTTGGTTTTAAAATCTACATGTTCCAAAAGTTGAGCTCCTTGGGTTTATCATACACTGTCATGCTAATGTCATTTACCCCAAGTCTATTCCACTGATCCTCCCTTCTGTCTCTTAGCCAGTACCATATTGTTTTGATGACTGCTGCTTTATAGTATAGTTTAATATCTGGTACTGCTAGACCCCCTTACTTCACATTTTTTTTTCATTATTTCCCTTGATATTCTTGATCTTTTGTTATTCCAAATGAAATTTGGTATAGTTTTTCCTAATTCAGTAAAGAAGTATTTTGGTAGTTTGATAGATATGGCACTAAATAGGTAAATTAATTTGGGTAGAATGGTCATTTTTATTATGTTAGCTCGTCCTACCCATGAGCAATCAATGGCTTTCCAATTGTTGAGATCCAGTTTTATTTGTTTGGAAAGTGTTTTGTAGTTGTTTTCATATAATTGCTGTGTTTGTTTTGGTAGATTCCCAAGTATTTTATGTTGTCTAGCATGATTTTAAATGGTGTTTCTCTTTCTACCTCTTGCTGCTCTTTCTTGTGTTGGAAATATATAGAAATACTGATGATTTATGTGCATTTATTTTGTATCCTGCAACATTGGTACAGTAGTTGATTATTTCTACCAGCTTCTTAGTTGATTCTCTAGGATTTTTTAAGTAGACCATCATATCATCTGCAAAGAGTGATAGCTTAGTCTCGTCGTTGCCTATTTTGATACCTTCAATTTCTTTTTCTTCTCTAATTGCTACTGCTAGCGTTTCTAGTACTATGTTAAATAATATAGGTGATAATTGGCATTCTTGTTTCACTCCTGATCTTATTGGGAAGGCTTCTAATTTATCCCCATTGCATATGATGCTTCTTGATGGTTTTAGGTATATACTGTTTATTATTTTTAGGAAAGGTCCTTCTATTCCTATACTTTCAGTGTTTTCAATAGGAATGGATGCTGTATTTTGTCAAAGGCTTTTTCAGCATCTATTGAGATAATCATGTGATTTTTGTTTGTTAGACTGTTGATATGGTCAATGATGTGGATGGTTTTCCTAATGTTAAACCAGCCTTGCATTCCTGGTATAAATCCCACCTGATCATGGTGGATGATCTTCTTAATTACTTGCTGGAGTTTCTTTGCTAGTATTCTATTTAAGATTTATGCATCTATGTGCATTAGGGAGATTGGTCTATAGTTTTCTTTCTCTGTTTTTGATCTACCTGGCTTTGGAATCGGTACCATATTTGTGCCATAAAAGGAATTTGGTAGGACTCCTTATTTGCTTATCATATCAAATAATTTGTATAGTATTGGGATTAGTTGCTCTTTGAATGTCTGATAGAATTCACTTGTGAATCCATCAGGTCCTGGTGATTTTTTCTTAGGGAGTTCTTTGATGGCTTGTTCAATTTCTATTTCTGATATGGGATTATTTAGGTATTCTACTTCTTCTACTGTTAATCTAGGCAATTTATATTTTTGTAAATATTCATTCGTATCTCCTAAATTGTTCTCATTGTTATATTATTGGGCAAAAGAGTTTTTAATGATTGCCTTAATTTCCCCTTCATTAGAGGTGAGGTCTCCCTTCTCATCTTTGATACTGTCAATTTGGTTTTCTTCTTTCTTTTTTTATTAGATTGACCAGTACTTGGTCTATTTTTTCTATTTTTTTTCAAAGTAGCAGCTTCTGGTCTTATTTATTAATTCAATAGTTCTTTTCCTTTCGATTTTATTAATTTCTCCCTTGATTTTTAGTATTTCTAATTTAGTTTCCATCTGGGGATTTTTAATTTGCTAGCTTTCTAGTTTTTTGAGTTACATGGCCAATTCATTAATCTCTGCCCTCCTTAATTTGTTAATATATGCACTCAAGGATATAAATTTCCCCCTGACTTCTGCCTTGGCTGCATCCCACAGAGTTTGGTAGGATGTCTCATCATTATCATTCCCTTCAATGAAATTGTTGATTGTTTCCATGATTTCTTCTTTGACTAATTGGTTTTGGAGAATCATATTGTTTAATTTCCAATTGGTTTTTGAGTTGCCTGTCCAGGTGCCCTTACTAATTATTATTTTTATTGCATTAAGATCTGAGAAGGTTACATTTATTATTTCTGCTCTTTTGCATTTGTTTGCAATGTTTCTATGCCCTATTACATGGTCAATCCTTGTGAATGTACCATGTGCAGCTGAAAAGAAGGTGTATTCTTTTTGTCCCTATTTATTTTTCTCCACATATCCATTAAATCTAATTTTTCCAGGACTTCATTCACCTCTTCTACCTCTTTCTTATTTATTTTTTGGTTTGATTTATCTAGATGTGACAGAGGAATATTTAGATCTCCCACTATTATGGTTTTACTATCTATTTCCTTCTTGAGCTCTACCAGTTTCTCCTTTATGAATTTGGATGCTATACCACTTGGTGCATATATATTGAGCAGTGTTATTTCCTTATTGTTTATATTGCTTTTAATCAGGATGTAATGACCTTCCCTGTCTTTTTTAATCATATCTATTTTTACTTTTGCTTTGTCAGAGATCATAATAGCCACTCCGGCCTTCTTTTTATCATTTGATGCCCAAAAGATTTTGCTCAAGCCTTTAACCTTAAACTTGTGTGTGTCTACCCACCTCATATGTGTTTCTTGTAGACAACATATGGTTGGATTTTGGTTTCTAATCCACTCTGCTATTTGCTTCCGTTTTATGAGCGAGTTCATCCCATTCACATTCAGAGTTATAATTATCAGTTGTGCATTTGCTGACATTTTTGTATCCTCCCTTAGTTCTACCCCTTCTTTTTACACTATTTCCTTTCATACCTGTGGTTTGCTTTGTACTGGTATCCCTTATCCCTTTCCTTGATTAACTTCCCTTTGTACCCCCTCCCTTATCATTCCCCTCTTTTTATTTTTAAAGGCTTAATGAATTCCCTCTGCCTTCTTCTCCCCTCCCTTTTGTGACCTCCCCACTCCCCTGCTCCACTTTGTTTATTCCTTCTGACTTTCTCAGTAGGGTTAGATAGAGTTTTATATCCCGATGGACAATATAACTATTCTTCCCTCTCCAGGTTATTACACTGAGAGTATGGTTTAAATATTACCTCTTAATTCTCTCTTCCTCTCCTTCTTATAATAGTATTTGTCCCCTCCCCTTCCCATGCCCTCTTTGTGTATAATAGAATATCCTATGTTTCTCATTCTCTCAAGTTTCTCTTTGTGTCCCCTACTATTCACCCCCTCTTTCCCACCCAACCCCATGTCATCTTAGACCATTCAGTATTCCATCCTCTCCCTATGAATTATTCTTCTGATTAGTATAATAGTGAATGCTATAATAGTGAATAGAGTTCACTACAGAGAATTATACAGAGCATTTCTCTGCATAGGAATACAGATAATTAGATCTTATTGAATCCCTTAAAGAGTCAAATTTAAAAAATTATGAGTTTTCTTTCTTTCCCCTCTGTTTCTTATTTACCTTTTCATGTTTCTCTCGATTTTTGTGGTTGGATATCAAACTTTCCATTTAGTCCTGGTCTTTTCTGTGCAAATACTTGGAAATCTTCAATTTTGTTGAATGCCCATACTTTCCCCTGGAAGTATATAGTGAGTTTCGATGGGTAGTTGATCCGTGGTTGATGGCCGAGCTCTCTTGCCTTTCTGAATATCTTATTCCAAGCCTTGTGGTCTTTTAGCGTGGAGGTTGCCAGATCCTGTGTGTTCCTGATTGGTGCTCCTTGATATTTGAATTGTCTCTTTCTGGCTTCTTGTAAGATTTTTTCTTTCATTTGAAAGCTCTTGAATTTGGTTATTATATTCCTGGGTGTTGCCCTTTCTGGGTCTAGTGTAGAGGGTGATCTAAGGATCCTTTCAATGTCTATATTGCCCTCTTGTAGAACTTCAGGGCAATTTTGCTGAATAATTTCTTTTAGTATGGAGTCTACGTTTCTATTAATTTCTGCTTTTTCAGGAAGACCAATGATTCTCAAATTGTCTCTTCTAGACCTGTTTTCTTTGTCTGTCACTTTCTCATTGAGATATTTCATGATTCCTTCTATTTTATCAGTCTTTTGACTTTTTTTTTTGTTCTTGTTGTCTTGAGAGATCATTAGCTTCTAATTGCTGAATTCTAGCCTTTAGGGACTGGTTTTCTGCTATGATCTTTTGGCTTTCCTTTTCATTCTGGTCGTTTCTGGTGTTCAATTTGCTTATCAGTTCATTTGATTTTTGAGCCTCACTTTCCAATTGCAAAATTCTTCCTTTTTAACTGTTATTTTCTTGCCAGATCTCTCCCATCTTTCTAATCATCTCAGATTTGAACTCTTCAATAGCTTGTGACCAATTTTCATTATTTTGGGAAAGTCTGGATATGATTACTTGTTTGTTCTCCTCTGTCATCTGGATTTTCTCTGTGTAAAAGTTGTCAAGTGTTACAGCGTTCTTCTTGATAATCTTTCTCTTCTGAGGTTCCTGATTTTGGCTTGCCATTGTTAGCCCCTCCACTTTGCAGGTTTATCCTCACACTCAGGGTCTGTCTGTGCTCTCTAGGCTCCTGAGGTCTCAGGTCTCTTTGTTCTCAGGGTGAAGCCTCCTGCTTGTCCTCCTGGTCTGCCCCTCTGCCCGAGGCTCCTTCGGCAGTCTCAGGGAGCTGCTTCCACAACCATGCTCTCATCTGCACAGGGTACCCACTCGAGGTCCAAGCCTGTGCTCAAGATCTTTGTCCTCCCCTATGGCAATGCCTTTACCCGCTCAGGTGCTCAGGAATGTCTGTGTGCCTTATTTAGCCTCTTGGGGCCCTAAGTCTTGCTGCTCTCAGGAACAAGGCCGGGAGCTGCCAATGACATAATGGGTGCCCCATACCTGCTTTAACTCTTGTGCGGTGGCCTTGGCCCTGTACGTGGTGGGTGTGGGGGAGGGTCTTCCTCCTCTCGTGTTTTAGTGAGAGCTGTTTCACCCCTTTATAGCGTGGAAATGCCCCAATTCCACGTACCTTCAATGCTGAGCCCTGTTGTGGGGTCATTTTGTTCTTCTGGATTTGTTTTTATGTCCCCTTGAGGAGTCCTATATGCTTTGGTTAGGAGAGATCAAGCTGCTGCTCCTTACTCTGCCACCATCTTAACCCTATGCATTTATTTTGAATGAACACTCTTATGCAAAAGGGGGCTTCCCCCTAATTGGCTTTTTGTCAATGTGCCTAGCAATCATTGGATTATTGGTTTTGTCCTCTTTTCTTTTTATCCCCAAATTACTGTAATTTAAAGTTGATTATGTTTAGTAGATCCATCAGAGAGAACAGTCTTCCTCAGATGTTGGGGGGAATGTGTTATTAGAAATTTCTGGGATCCTGGAACTATATTTCACATAAGTCCACTGACTTTCTGTTGTTATACAAAGATGTAGAGAGAGGGACAAAACTGAGGGATTGGCATTTCATTTCTTCTTTGCTTCTGATCCAGCAGCACAGCAGAAACCAAAGGCACAGCTTTTAAAGTGACTAAGCCAGAATAGCAAGTGGCTTTATTTTCTAGTGACTACTAATAATTCTTTAAAAACACAGAGTAGTCCCTTCTGGGTTAAGATGGCTGCAGAGTAAAAGCAGGGCAACTTTCTCTCCTAGCCAACCAATATAGCGTGCCTTTAAAGGACAAAACAACCAAATCCAGATGAAAGAAGGAACCCCACAATAATGCACAGTATTGTAGGTACATGGGATTTGAGCACTTCCAAGCTATAAAGGGGGGGAATAGCTCCCATCAAAATGCGAGCTTGTCAACCCTCCCCTACCTCAGCCACAGTACCAGAGTCAGAGGCCATGCACCAGAGTTAGAGCAAGCGGGGGCACAAAATCTAGGTTCCTGGCAGCTAACTGGCACAACCAGGAGCTTGCCCCTGACAGCAGCAAGACTTGAGACCCCAGGGGGCTGGGGAGCTCAGACCCCAGGAGGCTGGAGAGCTCAGGCCTTGGGCATGGGAGTGGGGCTGAGAGAGGCAGCTGTAGCAAGATGAGACTCAGGGGAAAACCCCAGGTGGAGGAGCAGGTTTGGGCCAATTTTCGGGCTCCAGACAGCTAACTAGGACCATGGGGGCTTGACCCTGAAAACAGCTAGAGCAGAGATCCAAAGAGGCTGGGGAGGTCAGACCTTGGGCACAGGAGAGAAACTGAAGAGGGGGCATGGACAGCAGAGGCCTAGCCACCAGTGGAAGCCATGAGACTCGCAAAGTAGCCTCAGGCAAAAACTGCTCCTTAGCTCCATAGAAAGAGAGTCTGTTGCCTTACTCAGACTGCTGGCTGAGCAAACATAATGATGCCAAGCAAGGCCCAGGAAATAACCACCAAAAAGACCAAGTAAAAATCTCTAATACTTGACAACTTTTGCACAGAAAAAATACCCAGAAAACAGAGGAGGAGAACAATTAAAGACAACCAAACCCTCCCAAAAAATTAAAATGGGTTACAACCTTTTAAAAAATTCAATTCTGAGATCATGAGAAAGATGAAAGAGACCTGGCAAGAAAATAACAGTTTAAAGGGCAGAATTACTCAACTTAAAACTGAGCTTCAGAAATGAAATGAAATAATAAGCAAATTGAAGAACAGAAATGACCAGCTGGAAGACATGAAGAGCCAGATAGACCAGATTGTAAAGGAAAACCAAAAGATTATAGCTGAAAACCATTCTTTAAAGGCTAGAATTGGGCAAGTAGAAGCCAATGATCTCACAAGACAGCAAGAATTAATAAAGCAAAGTCAAAAAACTGACAAAATAGAAAAAAACATGAAATATCTCAATGAGAAGATAATAGATCAAGAAAATAGGTCTAGAAGAGAAAACCTGATAATTATCGGTGTTCCTGAAAAATCAGAAATTAATATAAATTTGGATACCATTTTACAAGAAATTATCCACAAAACTGCCTTGATGTTCTTCAAGAAGAGGACAAAATAGACATTGAAAGGGTCCATAGATCACTTTCTACATTAAACCCTGAAAAGACAACCCCCAGGAATATAATTGCCAAATTCAAGAGCTTCCAAGTTAAAGAAAAAAATATTATAAGAAGCCAGAAAGAGGCAATTCAGATATCAAGGAGCACCAGTCAGGATCACACAGGATCTGACAGCCTCCACACTAGAAGATCTCAAGGCTTAGAACTTGACATTCAAAAAGGTAAGAGAATTGATTCTACAACCAAGAATCACCACCCATCAAAACTGACAAAACAGGAGAAAGTATGGGCATTCAAGAAGATAGAAGATTTCCAAGTATTTGCACAGAAAAGAACATGACTAAATGGAAAGTTTGAAAAGGCAAATAAGAAAGAGAGGGAAAAGAAAAAAAATTTTTATTTTTAAATTTGGTTCTTTAAGTGCTTCAATAAGATCAAATTATTTGTATTCCTATATGGAGAAATATTATGTGTAATTCTAAAACATTGTACTCACTATTATACTAATTAGAAGGATTAGTCATAAGGAAAGGCTGGAGTACTAAATGGTCTAAGATGATATGAGGGGGAAAGTGTGTGTGAGTGGGAATAGAAGATGACACCAAGAGTAACTTGAAGGAATAAGAAAAATAATATAATCTATATCACATAAAGAGGACATGGGAAGGGGAGGGGATGAATACTATTATAAGAAGGAGAGGAAGAGAGCTTTAATTGGAAATACTTAAACCTTACTCTCAGTGGAAGAGTAGCTAGATCCATTGCGATATCAAATTCTATCTAACTCTAAGGATAAAGTTAGAAGGGATAAATGAAGGGGGAAATTGGGGTGGGGAGCTCATAAGAGGAGGGGAAGAGATGGGGGAGGGAATTCATTAGGCCTCAAAAAATAATAAGAGGGGAAAGAAAGAGATGGAAAGGGTAGTAAAACAAGGGAGGGGATAATGGGCACTGAATTAAAACAAACCACTGGTTTAAAAGGAAAATATTAAGAAGAAGGGACAGAACTAGGAGAGGATGCCAAAATGTTAGGGAGCACACAGCTGATAATTATAACCCTGAATGTGAATAGGATAAACTCGTTCATAAAACAGAAGCAAATAGCAGAATGGATTAGAAAACAAAATCCTACTATATGTTGTCTTACAGGAAACACACATAAGGCAGATGGACATAAACAGGGTTAAGGTCAATGGCTGGAGCAAAATATTTTGGGCTTCAAGTGAGAAAAAGAAGGCAGGAGTGTCAAACATGATTTCTGATGAAGCCAAAGTAAAAATAGATCTGATTAAAAGAGATAGGGAAGGTAATTACATCCTGATAAAAGGCAGTATAGATAATTTGTAAATAACAGTACTCAACATGTAGGCACCAAATGGTATAGGACCCAGATTTCTGAAGCAAAAACTGTCAAAGCTCAAGGAGGAAATAGATAGTAAAACTTTAGTGGGAGATGTAAATATTCCTCTATCAATCATATCTAGATAAATCAAACCAAAAAATAAATGAGAAAGAGATTAGAGAGGTGAATGAAATCCTAGAAAAATTAGATTTAATAGATATGTGGAGAACAATAAATAGGGACAAATATGAATACACCTTCTTTTCAGCTGCACATGGTACATTCTCAAGGATTGACCATGTACTTGGGCATAGAATTATGGGAAAAAATGCAAAAGAACAGAAATAATAAATGTAATCTTTTCAGATCATAATAAAATAAAAATAATAATCAGTAAGGGAACATGGAAAGGCAAATCAAAAACTAATTAGAAATTAAATAATATGATTCTCCCAAATCAGATAGTTAAAGAAAAAAATCATAGAAACAATTAATAATTTCATTGAAGAGAATGACAATGATGAGGCAACCTACCAAAATCTGTGGAATGGAGCTAAAGCTGTACTCAGAGGGAAATTTATATTCTTGAGTGCATATAAGAACAAATTAGACAGGGCATGCAAATCAAAAAACTAGAAAGGGAATAAATTAAAAATCCCCAGTTAAAAACTAAATTAAATATAAAAATCAAAGGAGAAATCAACAAAATTGAAAGTAAAATAACTAATGAATTAATAAATAAGACTAGAAGCTGGCACTTTGAAAAAATACATAAAATTGACAAAGTACCAATTAAATCTAAATTAAATCAATCTAATTTAAAAAAGGAAAAAAGAAAACCAAATTATCAGTATCAAAGTTGAAAAGGGAGACCTTACCTCTAATGAAGAAGAAATCAAGGCAATCATTAGAAACTATTTTGCACAATTATATGGCAATAAATATAGTAATCTAGGTAATATGGATGAATATTTACAAAAATATAAATTGCCTAGATTAACAGCAGAAGAAATATAATACTTAAATAATCCCATATCAGAAAAAGAAATTGAACAAGCCATCAAAGAACTCCCTAAGAAAAAATCACCAGGACCAGATGGATTCACAAGTGAAGTCTATCAAACCTGCAAAGCACAACTAATTCCAAAACTATTCAAATTATTTGACAGAATAAGCAAAGAAGGAGTTCTACCAAACTCCTTTCATGACACAAATATAGTACCGATCCCAAAGCCAGGTAGATCAAAAACAGAGAAAGAAAACTGCAAACCAATCTCCCTGATGAACACAGATACAAAAATCTTAAACATAATACCAGCAAAAAGACTCCAGCAAGAGATCATGAGGGTTATTCATTATGATCAGGTAAGATTTATACCAGGAATGTAAGGATGGTTCAATATTTGGGAAAACCATTCACATAATTGACCACATCAACAAGTAAACCAACAAAAACCACATGATTATCTTAATAGGTGCTGAAAAAGCCTTTGACAAAATACAACCTCCATTCTTACTGAAAACACTAGAAAGTTTAGGAATAGAAGGGCCTTTCCTAAAAATAATGAATGGTATATATCTAAAACCATCAACAAATGTCATCTGCAATTGGGATAAATTAGAAGCATTCCCAATAAGATCAGAAGTGAAACAAGCATGCCCATTGTCACCTCTATTATATAGAATTTTACTAGAAACACTAGCAGTTACAATTAGAGAAGAAAAAGAAATTGAAGGTATTAAAATAGGCAATGAGGAGACCAAACTATCACTCGTTGCAGATGATATGATGGTCTATTTAAAAAATCTTAGAGCATCAACTAAAAAGTTAGTAGAAATGATCAACAACTTTAACAAATTTGAAGGATACAAAATAAACACACATAAATCATAAGTATTTCTATATATTTCCAACACATCACAGCAGGAAGAAAGAAAAATTCCATTCTAAATCACACTAGACCATTTAGGAATTTATCTGCCAAGACAAACAGGAATTATACAAACACAACTAGGAAACCCTTTCCACACAATTAAAACTAGATCTAAACAATTGGAAAACCATTTATTGCTCATGGGTAGGACAACTTAAGATAATAAAAATGACCATTCTACCCAAATTAATTCATTTATTTAGTGCCATACCTATCAAACTATCAAAAATTTTTTTTTTACTGAATTGGAAAAAATATAACAAAGTTAATTTGGAAGAACAAAAGACCAAGAATATCAAGGGAAATAATGAAAAAAGATGAAGGAAGATGGCCTAACTGTATCAGATCTTGAACTGTACTATAAAGCAATAGTCATCAAAACAATATGGTACTGGAAAAGAGACAGAAGGGAGGATCAGTTTAATCGACTAGGTGCAAGTGACCTCAGCAAGACAGTCTTTGATAAACCCAAAGAAACCAGCTTTTGGGACACAAACCCACTATTTAACAAAAACTCCTGGGAAAATTGGAAAATAATATGGGAGAGATTGGGCCTGGATCAACATCTCACACCCTATACCAAGATAAACTCAGAATGGCTGAATGACTTGAATATAAAGAAGAAAATTATAAATAAACTAGGTGAGCACAGAATAGTATACTTGTCAGATCTACAGGAAAAGAAAGATTTTTAAATCAGGCAAGAGTTAGAAAAAAATCACAAAATATAAAATAAATAATTTTGACTACATTAAACTAAAAAGTTTTTGTACAGAGAAAACCAATGCTACTAAAATTAGAAGAGAAGCAACAAATTGGGAAAAAATCTTTGTTAAAAAACTCAGACAAAGTATAATAACTCAAATGTATAAGGATTTAAATCAACTGTACAAAAAATCAAGCCAACTACCAATCCATAAATGGGCAAGGGACGTGAATAGGCAATTTTTAGATGAAGAAATCAAAAGTATCAATAAACACATGAGAAAGTGTTCTAAATCTCTAATAGATAGAGAAATGCAAATCAAAACTACTCTGAAGTATCACCTCACACCTAGCAGACTGGCTAAAATGACAACAGGGGAGAGTAATGAATTTTGGAGGGGATGAGGTAAAATTGGGACATTAATGCATTGCTGTTGGAGTTGTATAAAAAATCAAGCCAATTCCCCTATTGAAAAATGGGCAAGAGACATGAATAGGCAATTCTCAGGTAAAGAAATAAAAAGTATCAATGAGCACATGAGAAAGTGTTCTAAATCTCTAATAATTAGAGAAATGCAAATCAAAACAACTCTGAGGTATTACCTCATACCTAGAAGATTGGCTAAAATGACAGCAGGGGAGAGTAATGAGTGTTGGAGGGGATGAGGCAAAATTGGGATATCAATGCATTGCTGATGGAGTTGTGAATTGATCCAACCATTCTGGATGGCAATTTGGAACTATGCCCAAAGGGCTTTAAATGGTTATCTCCCTTTTGATCCAGCCATAGCAGTACTTGGTTTATACTGCAAAGAGATAATAAGGAAAAAGACATGTATAAAATATTTATAGCTGTGCTCTTTGTTGTGGCAAAAAATTAGAAAATGAGGGAATGTCCTTCGATTGGGGAATGGCTGAACAAACTGTGGTATCTGTTGGTGATGGAATACTATTGTGCTCAAAGGAATAAAGAACTGGAGGAATTCCAGTTGAACTAGAATGAAGTCCAGGAATTGTTGCAGAGTGAAAAGAGCAGAACCAGGCAAACATTGTACATAGAGACTGATATACTGTGGTAAAATCCAACATAACAGATTTCTCTCCTAGCAGCAATGCAAGGATCCTGATCAAGGCTGAGGGACTTATGAGAAAGAAAACTAGCCACATTCAGAGGAAGAACTGTCGGAGGAGATATATAGAAGAAAAAGAATTGCTGGAACACATGGGCTGATTTGGATTATTATTGGGGTTGTAGACACTAAATGATAACTCCAGTCCAGTGGTTCCCAAACTTTTTTGCCCTACCACCCCATTTCCAGAAAAAATATTACTTAGCACCCCCTGTCACATACTATCACCACCCCTTTACAGTTATTCACCACCCCCAAATGCACCTGTGGCCATCACTGCCCTCCTGGATTGCTGCAGGGGGCGGTGGGGCCCACTTTGGGAATCACTGCTCTAGTCCAACTATCAATAATATGGAATTAGGTCTTGATCCATGTAAACCGAGTGGACATGTGGGTCAGCTAAGGGGTGTTAGAGGGTTTTGGGGAAGAGGGAAAGAACATGAATTATGTTACTATGTGAAAACATTAAAAATAAAAACAAAAAATAAAATAAAATAAAACCTAAAAAAATCAACAAAAAGACTAAGATCATCATTTTCTCTTAAAACAAATGGATTCGAAAACAATAAGAAACAGAAAACAAAACAGATGCACTTTTTCAAACTGTTGATAATAATAAGTCATGATATCTCAGAGAATTTACATGAATCACATACCTAGACTTGGAATTTATAAAGGAAGAGGAGGCTTTTATGACAGAGATCAAAGGAAAAAATAGTTCTAACAAAATATCCAGGGCTAGAAATGGAACATTTAACAATGACATTATTTATTTCACAAATTAAAAATCTAATTATTGCCCCCAAACTATTGGGCATCTCTATGAAGTCATTGAGAATATACTAAGAGAAAATGATGTGCTTGGAGGAAGCACTTGTGTAAAGGAACTCACTAACTCATTTGTTATAAATAAACCATTATCAATGTCTTAAGATGTATTGGATATACGTAATCTTGATAGTAAAGATATGTGTTTGTGACTACATATTCCATACATTGAATCTGTCATCAAATTGATTTAAGATTCTTTATTTTATTAGACTTTCATTGTATGTGAAAGAATTAAATTATTTTCTACTCACTATTTACTAAATAATAAATTTTATCTTTTTATGTAAAATAGTATAGTGTAAAAATAATATACTTACAATTGTTTTGCAAAGAAATGTATATTCTCTAATTAATATTTGGTAAATATCCAGTATGTAGCCACCTTTTCAAAATATATGGAATCAATAAACACCTCAAGGGGAAGGAAAAAATTAGGCTAACTAATATATTTGCAGTAAAACTTTTAAAACTTCAAGTTTAAGCACATTTTAAAAAGCCTATTTAGACAGAATTGGATGGATTGGTATACTGAGAAAAGATAAATTATTTCGCAAAAGTAGTTGAATGTATCTAGGGAAATTATATAACTACTAAGTGGGTATTTTTAGAAATAGTTTTAACTAAATATGCCAGTGGAAAATGAAGAAAACAATTTTAACTGTCCTAGTGATTTGGTCTAAGCACCTACTATATGAGTTCATGTTGCAAATGATAATAATATTAATGATGATAATGATGATGATGATGATATCCAAGTTTGGAAGATAATGTTTTTTACACATTCTTCTAGTTCTCAGAAGAGATCCAATTATACAGGATTCAAGTTACTATTATTTGAAAACATTTATGTTTATTTTCTATGGAAATTGCTAGGATTTACCTTGTCTTTCTTTGAATGACTTTCTGGGAGTAGTGATGGTTCCTATCTCAATCTTCCCCTCATTCACTTGAACAGGAAAGCTAAAATGAGGAAGACATGAGGCAATAATGGACATGGTCATTTGAATATATTCCTTTCTAGCTACTTGAACTGTGAAAATACAGAAATCCTTACATTTATAATAAATTAAAATAAAAATAAATTTACTCTAATAGTTGAAAAATATTCAGCATAAACACAACACAGATGAAGAAGATACTGTGTTGACTAGATATATCTACTTCCTTGTTGTAGAATTTTGCTATCATCTCCTTTTATTGACAGAAATAAAATATAGCTTTTCTATAGCATAGAAAACATTTCAGTTTGATTCAACAAATAATAATTAAGCAACTACTGTGTTCAAATCACTATGGTAGATGCTAGATAGTATTAAAAAATTTCATGCCAAATCCAGGCATAATGATATGCACTAAGAATTAACATACTCATTTTTACTGTTATCATCACTAGGCTTTGGTTACTAAATTAATTGAAAGGTTTAAGACCAGAATTTATGTCTTTGAAATAAGCCTTGTATACCTGCTCAGGTACATTCTAAAGAATGTCGTTGTGTATAAAGTCACTTGGAGTCTATTCACAATGATGGCTTACTAATTCACTAAGACCATGTCAATATGTTAGAAATATTTAAGCCTTGTAATATGATTGTTTAATACATTTAACAGTTCAAATTATGTCAGATATTATAGGAAGGTTTTTTTTTGTTAAAATCCCTTTATTATTCTAATTTTTAATCTGAAATGATACCAACACTTATAATTAACCTTTGGATTAGTGAGCAAGCACCAGCATTATTCGTGGAATGACTTCCAATGTAGCTGCATGAATGGACTCCAGTGAAAATGTACAGTATCAGGTAAATAAATAAACCATGAGGTTAAGAAGAAGTGTTTTAACACAAATTCAATCTATTAATTTCCTGTTATCTAACTTCCATTAGCTGGTGATTTCTCCATATGTTCCTTCTCTCTCTCTTCCATTGTCTATGCCTTTGTTTCTACTTTTATCTATGTCTGTCTCTCACTTTCTCTCTCAGCTAGATATTATTTTAGAACCATTTTCCTATTACTTTAAACACCAAAAGAATTGTAAAGTATCCAAAATATTCTCTAGGAAGTTGTCTTACTTCCTGTCCAATTACGACATGAGTGCCAGATTATAATTATTAAATCATTCTAAACTCTGCAGCCTTGCATGAACAAAGACACATCAAATGTATCAGAAATTCATCTATGAAAAGTGATTCTAGCAGTTTGAAGAATAAAGCAGCCTCACAGATCGGTGTGTGTGTGTGTGTGTGTGTGTGTGTGTGTGTGTTGATGTTTAAAAATTAGCTGAAGAGAACCAAAAAAACAAAGTCTGACTAATTATGTTGAATGATATAGTCCTTTAATCATTACATTTTCAGAGTGAATATTTATACTTAGGAAACTGGGAAACATTACAAAGAATAAGGGATTATAATATTGATCAAACTTAAAAAGAGTACATTAGGTATATTTTCCCACAGAGTTGTTAAACATTAATCAGCCTAAAACTGCTATCCCCAAAAATTGTATTTGAAGTTTCTTGAAATATTAAATGAGAAAATAAAAACCACTCATCTTTATAATAAACTTAGACCTGATGTTTTACAGTGATTTTTAATAATAATCTGATTAAGCTCCTAATGAGTCATACTGTTTCTATAATAAAAATATTTATTTTTAAATTTTTCAACTAAATGAATCACTCTGATAATTTATGTTTTATTTGAAACTGATGTTTTATTTGAAAATTAGTAGTTAATTTTTAGGGTTCCAAAATATAATTCTTCCACTGAAGGCATATGCCGGTATTGTTGTTGTTCAGTTGGACCCCATATGGTATTTTCTTGGAACAGATACTGGAGTGGCCTGCCATTTCTTTTTCCACATCATTTTATAGATGAAGAAGCTAAGGCAAACAGGGTAAAGGTCTAAGGTCAAGTTTGAACTCAGGAAGATAAGTCTTTCTGACTCCAGGCCTAGCACTCGATCCAGTGAGCTACCTAACTGCTCTGAGAGCATAAAGAAGGTAAAATGAGCACCTTTCTTCAGGGTGTGTCAGTACCCCATATATGCTCTATTCATAACAATGATATATTCTTAAGTTCAAAAAAGATATCATTAGCTAAATTGAAACAGGCTCTCAAAAGGTGAAAATGAATAATTAGTTTAATGTAATGTACATAAACAAAAAGCATTATTAGCAACCTGAAAAGAAAACAAAATGATCTCAGAGCACAAATAAAATATTGGGGAAGAGAAAAAACACTTATTAAATACTTACCATTGGCCAGGTACTATGCTAAGTGTTTTACAAAGAGTATCTGATTGATTCTCAACAACTTTTTGAATCAAGGTTCAGTATTCTATTGACTGCAATATTTGGCTCCTTATAATAATTATTAGTAATCATTTTTCTAATGGGTAAAAATATCTCACTTACAAGGACATTTAATTTTCACAAATTTCAAGAAATTGAGATGAAAACCAAACTGAGTTACTGAGAAGTCTGAATTAGAGAACATCAAACAGACACAATTTCATTATTTTCTCCTATAGATCTGGTGTTTTATAGTGATTTTTAATCACTCTATAATATACTTGAGAAATATTTGAATTGGTTTGAAGACTTTAAAAAACCCACTTGCAATCAGGACAATATTTATAAGCAAACAGAAACTTCTAAGACACTAATGAAGTTGATTTCTTCCAATTGATCTCTGGAAATCTTGACACAATGAATTTTCTTGTTGTTGTTGTTGATGATGATGATGAAAATGCAAAGGTAAACTTTAGGTTTCTTCAGGCCAGAAAAAGCACACATTTCTCAATGACAATATTTAAATTTAATTCAAGATATATTCATTTATGCCCAAAACATTTTTAAGGCCCTATGAGAGGAAAAAGTAACCACAATAATTATAGTTGATATCTATATCATTCTTAGAAATTTCAGTGCTTTGTATTTGTGTTATCTCATCTAATGCTCAAAAAGTGGACAAACTTATGAAATAAGTACTATAGCCATCAGTATCACCAATTCTTAAATGAAGAATGTCAGTTTACAAAGGTCAATTTAACTTTCCCAACATGATTGCACAGATTTAAGCACAAAAGGACAGAATTTGCACATGACTTCTTGACGTATTCAGAATCTCAGAACTATGAAATAGTGTCTTGTATCCTAGATAAAATAAATGATTAAGACCCACCGCCTTGGAACAGATGAGTTTACTACAAGTGTAAATATTACTATTCTGCATGTTGAGGGGAAAATAATGTAGTAAGAATTACTACATTTTATCAACTGCATCAGGCAAAAAAGCACAAAAAACATTATGCTCTGAAGTAAGTCAAATTGATAATCCTTATAATAATATGAGGTAGCCTACTGTCAAATTGAAATGAGAGATTTTTGAAAGTACTAAAAGAATAGAGAAGCCAGAAAGACCACTCACTTCAATGTGGTGGAATATTTTCTAGAAGAAATGGAGTAATTGATGACATTTTAGTGTTTATTTCAACAGGATACATTTAGTAGGGTTAACTGAGACCAATTTGTTATTTGAAATATATTGCAATTATTCTAAATTTTCTAACTATCATCATGTATGGCAATAAAATTTCTTTTTAATATTTAGAGTTCAAACTTTGAGTGAAAGGATTTTTTATTAGAATATATGATGATTTGTCCAATTTCTTTAAAATTCTCAGAAAATTATTCTATAAATAAGAGTAGAAAAAGAAATATTTTATATAAGCAAATGAAGAAATACTTTTTGAAATCACATCTAACCTGAACTTGTTTTGCTCTCCCTCTGTTTGTTGAAGTCATTCCCTTTCTTTCAATGAACAACTAAGATGCTCCCTCTAGCAAGACATTTTCTCTGGTGTCTTCAAGTAGTAGTGATCTCTCCATCCTTGAATTTCTGATTACACTTGACAAGGGCTTCTCTTTTACACACACACACACACACACACACACACACACACACGTTATTAAGGGATTAAAAGGTCATCTAACACAACCACTTGATTTTACAGATGAAGACACTGAGGCCAGTAGAAGTTAAGTAATTTGTTTAAAGTTATATAGGTAGTAAGTTGCAAAGATGAAATTTGGAAGAATATTCTCTAACCATTTGAAGGCATGAGACCTCCTTATGGATTGTGTTGCAAGACCATGTAGGGTATATATTTATATATATATATATATACATATATACATATATGTATATAATATAATTTATATTCTATATTGTATGTAATGCATATACATATTAAATATTAGGATCTGTCAGGGACCTTAGAAGACATTAAGTTGAGGTTCTCATTTTATAAGAGAAGGGAATTGGAGAGGGAAAAAAAACAAAGTATTTGCAATGTCATCTGTAGTATGAGCCCCTGCCTTATATTTCTGATAAAGCAAATGATGAAAACTCACCTACTTGGTCAGATTTAATCACTATAAGTTCAACTACTCTTCTACTATATATGTTATCAAGAAGGAAGTGAAATAATCAGTAACTTTATCAAAGTTACAAGAGACAAAAATAAACCCCCCAAAATCATTAGGATTTCTATGTATAACCAGCAAAGTCCAGAAGCAAGAGATAAAAAGAAAAGAATCCATTTAAAATAACTCTAGACAATTTAAAATATTTAGGGATCTAATTGCCAAGAAAAACACAGGAATTATATGTACAGAATTACAAACCACTTTCCACATTACTGAAATCAAATCTAAACAATTGGAAAAATAGTTCCCTATGGGAAGACTGAGCTAACATAATAAAAATGACAATTCTACCTAAATTAATTTACCGATTCATTGCCATACCAATCAAACTACCAACAAATATTATATAGAACTAAAGAAAATATTAACAAAATTCATCTGGAAGAACAAAAGACCAAGTATATCAAGGGAATTAATGAAAAAATGTAAAGAAGGTGGCCTAGCAGTACTAGATCACAAACAGTACTATAAAGCAGTAATCATAAAAAAAAAAGTCTGGTACTGGCTAAGAAATTTACAGATGGATTGATGGAATATATTAAGAATAAAAGACCTTAGCAATCTAGTATTTTTAAGCCCAAAGATCCCAGCTTTGGGGTTAAGAACTCATTATTTGACAAAAACTGGGAAAACTGGGAAACAATATAGCAGAAATTAGGCATAGACCAATATCTCACATTATAAACCAAGATAAGGTAAAAATTGGTATGTAATTTAGATATAAAGGGTGATACCTTAAGCAAATTAGGGGAATATAGAATAGTTTGCCTGTCAGATCCATGAAGAAGGGAAAACTTTATGACAAAATCAGAGATGGAGAACATTATAAGATTTAAAATGAACAATTTTGACTTTGTTAAATCTAAGATTTTATACAAACAAGACCAATGTAACCAAAATTAGAAGGGAAACAACAAACTGGGGGAAATTTTGTAATAGATTTCTCATAAAGGGCTAATTTCTCAAATATATAGAGAACTAAATCAAATTTATAAAAATACAAACCATTCTCCAATTCACAAATGGTCTAAGTATATGAACAAGAAGTTTTCAGATGAATACATTAAAGCTATCAATATTCACATGAAAAAGTTCCAAATCACTCTTGATTAGAGAAATGCAAATTAAAACAATTTTAAGGTACTACCTCATACCTATCAGATTGGCCAATATGACAGAAAAAAAACAAAGAGAAAAAATATTAGGGGTGACGTGGCAAACTTGCATGGTTGGTGTAGTTGTGAGCTAATCCAACTGTCCCAGAGGGCAATTTGGAACTATGCTCAAAAGGCTATAAAACACACACACACACACACACACACACACACACACACACATATATATATATATATATATATATATATATATATATATGAAACATATCCTTTGATTCAGCAATACCACTACAACATTTATATCCCAAAGAGATTGAAAAAGGGGGAAGGAAGAACCTATTTGTACAAAATATTCATAGCAGTCCTTTTCATGGTGGGAAAGAATTAGAAATTAAGTGAATGTCCATCACTTGGGAAATGGGTGAACAAATTATCATATATGATGGGAATAAAATACTATTATGCTCTAAGAAATGATGAACAAGATGATTTTAGGAAGAGCTGGAAAAACCCACATGAACTGAAGCAGAGTGAAATAAGCAGAACCAGGAGAACATTGTACAAAGGAATAGCAATATTATGGAATTATGGAATTATGGAACTATGATAGACTTAGCTAGTCTTAGAAATGCAATTATTCAGGACAATTCAGAAGGACTTATACAGAGAATATTATCTACCTCCAGAGAAAGAATTGCTGGATTCAGAATGCAGATCCAAGTATATTTTTTACTTTATTTTATTTAAGTTTTTATTTTGTGTTTTTGGATTTACATGATTATTCCCTTACAAAAATGAACAATATGAAAAGATGTTTGGCATGATAATATATGTAAAAACCAGCTCAAATTGCTTATCATCTCCAGAAAGAGTGAGGGAATGGAGGGAGACAATTTTGTCTGAAATAAAATTTAAGAAACTTATGTGGAAAGTTGCTATTACATATAATTGGTAAAAAATTGGTCTTATAGAAATGAGTTTTGTAGGTCTGGTTAGAATTATATAAAATAATTTAAAACAAATTTAAAAAGAATCATCACTTTTTATTGGTTCCAAGACAGATGAATGGTAAGGGCTAGGCAATGGGAGTTGTAATTTTGACTAGCCCAGTGTCACAGAGCTAAGAAGTATCTGAAGTCAGATTTGAACCTAGGACAACCTATCTCCAGGCTTGGCTCTCAATCTACTGAGCCATCTAACTGCTCCACTTTACCCCCTCCCCAATTCATTTTCTTACAATAATGAAATGGATTTTTTCCAATATGTATTTGTTGATATTTTAATTGTGAGATGAAATTACCTAATTGATAATTAAGATTATGCCTAATCTTAGTGTTTCATTAAGTGCAGTTTAGAGAGTAGCCATAATGAATAAAATACACTAAAGAGAAATAAGAGATTAGATCTATATGGAGAGAGAGGAGAATGAGGAGGATGAAGAGAGAGAGAGAGAGAGAGAGAGAGAGAGAGAGAGAGAGAGAGAGAGNGAGAGAGAGAGAGAGAGAGAGAGAGAGAGAGAGAGAGAGAGAGAGAGAGAGAGAGAGAGAGCGAGCACTTTTAAAGTTTTTTGGATCTCTTCATTAGAAATCATAGGATCATAAATTTAGAACCAAAACACCCTAGCGATTATTAAATTGCTCCCCCCACCCACCAATTTCATTGAGAAGAAAATTGAGGCTTAAAGATATTCCTGACTTAAAACAAATTAGTAAATGTCTGAGGCAAGGAGGCAACCCAGTCTTCCTGATTCCAAGTTCAGTGCTCTGTAAAAAATACCACATTATTTAGTGTTATTTAGCTGCACAAAAGGAAATTATCTATTTACATTGTTTACAGATTCTCAAAAGCAAAGATCAAGGACATTGGATTTCATCTTCATGAGCCATTCTATTTCAGAAATTTGATGATTATGTTAACATATAAGTAATCAAATCAGTACTAACATTAGCAATGCATATTGTATATTCAGTTATAGAATCATTATATAGAAGCAACTAAATGGTGCTCTGGATAGGACATTGGAAATAGATTCAGAAAAAATACTAAATTTAAATCCTGCCTTGGCCCTTACTAATTGTATGACTGTCAGCAACTCACTTAATCTATCTGAACTTCTTAAATTTATTAGGGATATAATAGTTTTCAATTTCCTGAGTTTTTACTCTGCAAACTTTAAAACATTATGTAAGTGATAGTACTATTGTTTACTATATGTTGATAGTATTCATTAAATTCATTAAAATTGAAATGTGAAATACGCATAACATAAACTGATGTGTAATATAAAACACTTAACTACACAATAGTTCATAAGGGCCTTGGATAGCCACAATAAAGATTTATTGAATTACTGAATGGAAATATCATGAAATGAAATAAATTCAGAAATATTTACTAGTTATTTTCCAATATCTGAAAATAAGAACTTAGATTTAATAAAAAGTGAATACAAAGCTATTCTTCAAAATAATTTAACAATATGTATCAAATAAATTTAAAGTTCTTTAGACTATTTATTTTGCAAGATCTTCTAAGGTGTTGTGCTCTACTAACCTGAGAAACAGCATATTGGAGAAGACAGAACATTGGAATTGCAGTAAAGACTTTGGGGTTTGAATCTTCATTCTTATTACTATTTTACTTTGGATGTAACTCCCTGAAAATCAGTAGGGAAATTATAATTAATAGAAAGTTAAGACATCTTAGTTGTAACTCTTGTACTGTTCATTTGGTTGTCTTTGCACAAGTGACTTAAGCTCTCCAAAGTCACCATTTTGTCATTTGTATGATGAAAGGACTTGAAAAAATGATTGCTACTATACTTTCCTGATATGATATTCTCTAATTCTAACTTTAGTGTCCATTTCATTCAACTTCAAATCATGGTGAATTTTTATAATGTTTTCTTACTGTCTTTATCATATTTATTTAACAGATGATCAACAAAGGCAAAGAAAGTAAAATTTAGTTTTGCTATGTTGAATATTTTTATACTGCAAGAAGTTTTCATCTCCGTATGGCATGATTTAGGCCAGGTCAATAAAAGAAAAGCTGACACGGATCAACAATTTTCTTATTTCTAGTCACTGAAATTAGGAAAATAATAGCAGCAGGTCATTCAGAGTCAGGAAATTACTTTTATACTGAAATTATAAAAGTATACTTTTGAGAATATGAAAAAGCTATTCTTCAATATAAATGGAATGTAATGGATAGAAACAGAAAATCATTGAAAAATGAATAAAATGTACATTGTTGAATCAGAGATGAAAAGTTTGACCACAACACCTAGTAGAATATACTGCATATGTGGGCATTCAAGAGATCATAAGGCTTTATGTGGGAAAATGGCTACTATACTCCAAATCACAATATCTTTTCTTTTCCCTTACTCCATAATTAATTTTTATGAATATTCAGAATAATTGGAAAGGAGTACACAGAGTGAGTTGCCTGGTTGTTTCAAAATATGAGACCCAGAACATTTTATTTTTAAATCTATGAGACTAGGGATAGCTAATCATCAGTGAATCAATAATGCTAAACAATCACCACACATAGTGAATGGAAAGAACAATGAGTATAGCATTATTATTGGAATTATATTGAACAGAAAATAATCACAAGATCTGAACATCAGTTTTATTTATAATAATACCTATTGTTTCATACAAAAGGTAAAATGAAATAATATATATAAAATAATTTGCAAATTTTAATTATATATGTATATATACATATATATAGGTATACAAGGTGTGCATACATGAGTACGCAATGTTTAATAATATAGGCAATATTCTATCCTAGTAGTTTCCTGTCTCTCCAATGTGACTAAAGAATCATGTTTCATTATCACAGAATATCACTGGTTTCTCTATTACCCATATTTTAATTTCATACTCAACTTCCTCTTAGTGATCTTTTCATTTTCACTTATGCTTTTGTGTATATAATTATTTTAGATTTATTTATCTCATTCTACATTAGTTCATACAAAATTTTGGCTCTAAATTTATCAAATATTAGTCCTTCATGTACAATTCAACTCCCTAGTCTCTAGATCTATTTCTGCCAGGTGGTTTGCTGAAAGGTTCAGAGACAATGCCCTGGAAGTTTTCTTCTTTATCTTTGGAACTTTGGACCTGGGACCCCAGTGTAATGACTAGTGAAAACCTTATACCAGTCCCATGCTTTGAGGCAAACCCTATCCAGGGTAACCATTCCTTTACAAATAGCCTTTCCTCAGCAAGTATCTCTTTCCTTTCCTTCTTATGCCATATTTCTAGAATCAAAATTTAATAAATTTTGCCATTAATGGCTCTTTGACATTTAATACTCTATTTTCCTAAGATAACCACTCACTATCCTATGTGACTTTTTAGACAAAAATGTCCTTAACTCACTCCCTATTTGCCAGTCTCTCCCTTTTAGAAAGTAAGTTCCTTGGGTACAGGAATGTCACCAATTTTTGAATTTATATTTACAGTGAGTGCTATGTAGTAAGCACTTTATCATTGCATATTTATTCATACATTCAATAGTCCATTCCATTCACATATCATAGAATTTTTTATCATTCCCTGGACAATGAATACCATTTTGATTCCATTACTTTTCTCCCAAAAAGGATTCTGCTATGATTTTTTTGCATTAATCAACTATAATATATCTATAACAACATGTTTTTTATGACTAAAGCTGCATTCTAAGAAGATTCATCATTAAATTCCTGCCAGTTTCATTGGACAATGGAGACTTGTGGGTTTGTGGTAATCCATGGAAAAGTGGTATATTGAATAATTTATAGATTATACAGATATATACCTCACCCATAAGCCCTTCCATAACACTAAATGGAGACACTAAAGGAAATTCTCAGCTGCTACTTGCATCAAAGTGGGAATTGAGTAAGCTAGAACAAAGAAACTATTAATATCACTGGATTAATTCTTACATTTAATCAACATTATAGTATGTGGGACTTTCAGATTTTGTCGTCAACATTTTCTTAATGATATGTATTTAGCATATATAGTAGGAAATGCATATTCTACTTAAAAGAATTACTTTAAAGGAGGAAACATACACAAAAGAGAAAATGATTTCTTCTTCTAATGGTGAAGTCTTTTAATTTTTATTTATATAAATATATCAAAAGAATACCAGATTGTAGACTTTCCAATTGTAATAAATAAAATTAATATAAAAAAGCTAACTAAAATTATTATGTGTTTATTCATTCATTTATTTAAGTATTTGTTTGTTTATTCTTTATTTATTTGTTTCTTTTTTAAGTTTTTATTTTAAATACTTTCCCATAGTTACATATTTCATGTTCTTTCCCTCTCCCCCAAACCTCCCCAATTTCACTGGGTTTTACATGTATAATTGATCAAGACCTAATTCCAATTTGTTGATGCTTGGACTAGAGTTATTGTTTAGTGTCTACATCCCCAATAATATCCCCATCAGCCCATTTGTTCAAGTAGTTCTTTTTCTTCTGTGTTTCTCCTCCCACAGTTTTTCCTCTGAATGTGGTTAGTTTTCTTTCTCAAAAGTCCCTCAACCTTGCTCTGGATCCTTGCATTGTTGCTAGTAGAGAAGTCCATTATGTTCAGTTGTACCACAGTGTATCAGTCTCTCTGTACAATGTTCTCCTGGTTCTGCTCCTTTCACTCTGCAACAATTCCTGGACTTCATTCCAATTCACCTGGAATTACTCCAGTTCTTTATTCCTTTGAACACAATAGTATTCCATCACCAACAGATACCACAATTTGTTCAGCTATTCTCCAATCGAAGGATATTCCCTCACTTTCCAATTTTTTGCCACAACAAAGAGCACAGCTATAAATATTTTTGTACACGTCTTTTCCCTTATTATCTCTTTGGGGTATAAACCAAGCAGTGCTATGGCTGGATCAAAAGGCAGATAGTCTTTTAAAGCCCTTTGAGCATAGTTGCAAATTGCCATGCAGAATGGTTGGATCAATTCACAACTCCACCTGCAATGCATTAATGTCCCAATTTTACCTCATCCCCTCCAACATTCATTACTCTCCCCTGCTGTCATTTTAGCCAATCTTCTAGGTGTGAGGTGATACCTCAGAGTTGTTTTGATTTGCATTTCTCTAATTATTAGGGATTTAGAACACTTTCTCATGGGCTTATTGATTGTTTTCATTTCTTTATCTGAAAATTGCCTATTCATGTCCCTTGCCCATTTTTCGATTGGTGGATGGCTTGATTTTTTGTACAATTGATTTAATTCCTTATGTATTTGAGTAATTAGACCTTTGACTGAGTTTTTCCTTCTAAGATTTTTCCCCAATTTGTTGCTTCCCTTCTAATTTTGGTGCATTTGTTTTGTCTGTACCAAAACTTTATAGTTTAATGTAGTCAAAATTATTTATTTTATATTTTGTGATTTTTTCCAACTCTTTCTTGGTTTTAAAATCTTTCCTTTCCCATAGATCTGACAAATATACTATTCTGGGCTCACCTAATTTACTTATAGTTTCCTTCTTTATATTCAAGTCATTCAGCCATTCCGAGTTCATCTTGAAATAGGGTGTGAGATGTTGATCCAAGCCCAATCTCTCCCATATTATTTTCTGATTTTCCCAGCAGTTTTTGTCAAATAGTGGGTTTTTGTCTCAAAAGCTGATTTGGGTTTATTGAAGACTGTCTTACTGAGGTAGCTTACCCCTAGTTTATTAAACTGATCCTCCCTTCTGTCTCTTCACCAGTACCATATTGTTTTGATGATTACTGATTTATAGAAGATCTGGTACTGCTAGGCCACCTTCCTTCTTATTTTTTTCAGCATTTCCCTTGATATTCTTGGTCTTTTGTCCTTCCAGATGAACTTTGTTATAGTTTTGTCTAATTCTGTAAAAAAGCTTTTTAGTAGTTTCATATTTATAGCATGAAATAGATAAATTAATTTGGGTAGGATGGTTATTTTTATTATGTTAGCTCGTTCAAAACATGAGCAATCAATATTTTTCCAATTGTTTAGATCTAGTTTTAATTGTATGGAAAGGATTTCATAGTTGTGTTCGTATAATTCCTTTGTTTCTCTTGGCAGATAGATTCCAAAGTATTTTATATTGTCTAGTGTGATTTCGAAATGAATTTCTCTTTCTAATTCTTCCTGCTGTGATGTCTTGGATATATATAAATATGCTGATGATTATTGTGTGTTTCTTTTATATCCTTCAACTTTGCTAAAGTTGTTGATTATTTCCACTAAGTTTTTAGTGAATTCTCTAGGATTTTTTAAGTAGACCATCCTATCATCTGCAAAGGGTGATAGTTTGGTCTCCTCATTGCCTATTTTAATACATTCAATTTCTTTTTCTTCTCTGCTCGTGTTTCCAGTACAATTTTAAATGATAGAGGTGACAATGGGCATGCTTGTTTTACTCCTGACCTTATTGGGAATGCTTCTAATTTATCCCAATTGCAGATAATGTTTGTTGAAGGTTTTAGATATATATCATTTATTATTTTTAGAAAAGGACCTTCTATTCCTAAACTTTCTAGTTTTTTCAGTAGGAATGGTGACTGTATTTTGTCAAAGGCTTTTTCAGCACCTATTAAAATAATCATGTGGTTTTGTTGGTTTGCTTGTTGGTGTGGTCAATTATGTGAATGGATTTCCTAATATTGAACCAGCCTTACATTCCTGGTATAAATCCTACCGGATCATAATGAATAACCTTCATGATCACTTGCTGGAGTCTTTTTGCTAGTATTATGTTTAAGATTTTTGCATCTGTATTCATCAGGGAGATTGGTCTGCAGTTTTCTTTCTCTGTTTTTGATCTACCTGGCTTTGGGATCAGTACCATATTTCTGTCATGAAAGGAGTTTGGTAGAACTCCTTTTTTGCTTATTCTGTCAAATAGTTTGAATAGTTTTGGAATTAGTTGTGCTTTGAAGTTTTGAGATAGAATTCACTTGTGAATCCATCTGGTCCTGGGGATTTTTTTCTTGGGGAGTTCTTTAATGGCTTGTTCAATTTCTTTTTCTGATGTGGAATTATTTAAGCATTATATTTCTTCTGCTGTTAATCTAGGCAATTTATATTTTTGTAAATATTCATCCATATTACCTAGATTACTATATTTATTGCCATGTAATTGTGCAAAATAGTTTCTAATGATTGCCTTGATTTCTTCTTCATTAGAGGTGAGGTCTCCCTTTTCATCTTTGATACTGATAATTTGGTTTTCTTTTTTCCTTTTTTAAAAATTAGATCGATTTAATTTAGATTTAATTAGCACTTTTCAATTTTATTTATTTTTTCAAAGTGCCAGCTTCTAGTCTTATTCATTAATTCATTAGTTATTTTACTTTCAATTTTGTTGATTTCTCCTTTTATTTTTATAATATCTAATTTAGTTTTTAACTGGGGATTTTTAATTTATTCCCTTTCTAGTTTTTTGATTTGCATGCCCTGTCTAATTTGTTGTTATATGCACTAAAGGATATAATTTTTCCTCTGAGTACTGCTTTAGCTCCATCCCACAGATTTTGGTAGGCTGTCTCATCATTGTCCTTCTCTTCAATGAAATTTAATTGTTTCTTTGATTTCTTCTTTAACTATCTGATTTGGGAGAATCATATTATTTAATTTCCAATTAGTTTTTGATTTGCCTTTCTATGTTCCCTTACTGATTATTATTTTTATTTTATTATGATCTGAAAAGGTTACATTTATTATTTCTGCTCTTTTGCTTTTGTTTGCCATGTTTCTATGCCCTAGTACATGGTCAATCTTTGTGAATGTTCCATGTGCACCTGAAAAGAAGGTATATTCCTTTTTGCCCTTATTTATTTTTCTCTACATACCTATTAAATCTAACTTTTCTATGATTTCATTCACCTCTCTGATCTCTTTCTTATTTATTTTTTGGTTTGATTTATCTAGATCTGATTGAGGAATATTTAGGTCTCCCACCAGTAAAGTTTTACTACCCATTTCCTCCTTAAGCTCTGACAGTTTTTGCTTCAGAAATCTGGGTCCTATACCATTTGGTGCCTACATGTTGAGTACTGTTATTTACTCATTATCTATACTGCCTTTTATCAGGATGTAATTACCTTCCCTATCTCTTTTAATCAGGTCTACTTTTACTTTGGCTTCATCAGAAATCATATTTGACACTCCTGCCTTCTTTTTCTCACTTGAAGCCCAAAATATTTTGCTCCAGCCATTGACCTTAACCCTGTTTATGTCCACCTGCCTCATGTGTGTTTCCTGTAGACAACATATAGTAGGACTTTGTTTTCTAATCCACTCTGCTATTTGCTCCTGTCTTATGGGCAAGTTTATCCCATTCACATTCAGGGTTATAATTATCAGCTGTGTGCTCCCTAACATTTTGGTATCCTCTCCTAGTTCTGTCCCTTCTTCTTATGATTTTTCCTTTTAAACCAGTGGTTTGTTTTAATTTTGTCCCCTCCCTTGTTTTACTACCCTTTCCATCCCTTCCTTTCCCCTCTTATTATTTTTTGAGGCCTAATGAATATCCTCCCCACTCTATTCCCCTCCTCTTATGAGCTCCCCACAAAATTCCCCATCTTGATTTATCCCTTCTAACTTTATCCTTATGGTTAGATAGAATTTGATATCCCAATGAATCAGGATTACTTCCACTGGGAGTAAGGTTTAAGTATTTCCAATTAAAGCTCTCTTCCTCTCCTTCTTAGAGTAGTATTCATCCTCTCCCCCTTCCCATGTCCTCTTTGTCTGATATAGATTATTCTATTTTTCTTATTCCTTCAAGTTACTATTGGTGCCATCTTCTATTCCTCACACGCACTTTCCCCCCTACCCCCATATCATCTTAGACCATTTAGTACTCCAAACTCTCCTTATGACTATTTCTTCTAATTACTATAACAGTGAGTACAATGTTTTAGAATTACACATAATATTTCTCCATATAAGAAGACAAATAATTTGATCTTATTGAAGCCCTTAAAGAAGCAATTTAAAAATACACGTTTTCTTTCTTTCCCCTCTCTTTCATATTTGCCTTTTCATGGTTTCTCTTGGTTTTGTTGTTGGATATCAAACTTTCCATTTAGTCATGTTCTTTCCTGTGCAAATACTTGGAAATCTTCTATCTTCTTGAATGTCCATACTTTCCCCTGTTTTGTCAGTTTTGATTGGTAGGTGATCCTTGATTGTAGACCCAATTCTCTTGCCTTTCTGAATACCAAGTTCTAAGCCTTGAGATCTTCTAGTGTGGAGGCTGTCAGATCCTGTGTGATCCTGACTGGTGCTCCTTGATATCTGAATTGCCTCTTTCTGGCTTCTTATAATATTTTTTTCTTTAACTTGGAAGCTCTTGAATTTGGCAATTATATTCCTGGGGATTGTCTTTTCAGGGTTTAATGTAGAAAGTGATCTATGGACCCTTTCAATGTCTATTTTGTCCTCTTCTTGAAGAACATCAGGGCAGTTTTTTTGGATAATTTCTTGTAATATGGTGTCCAAATTTATATTAATTTCTGATTTTTCAGGAACACCGATAATTTTCAGGTTGTCTCTTCTAGACCCATTTTCTTGATATATTATTTTCTCATTGAGATATTTCATGTTTTTTCTATTTTATTAGTCTTTTGACTTTGTTTTATTAATTCTTGCTGTCTTGTGAGATCATTGGCTTCTACTTGCCCAATTCTAGCCTTTAAAGAATGGTTTTCAGCTATAATCTTTTGGTTTTCCTTTACAATTTGGTCTATCTGGCTCTTCATGTCTTCCAGCTGGTCATTTCTGTTCTTCAATTTGCTTATTGTTTCATTTCATTTCTGAGCCTCAATTTCAAGTTGAGAAATTCTGCCCTTTAAACTGTTATTTTCTTGCCAGGTCTCTTCCAGCTTTCTCATGATCTCAGATTTGAACTCTTCAAAAGGTTGTAACCCATTTTAATTTTTTGGGAGGGTTTGGTTATCTTTAATTGTTCTCCTCTGTTTTCTGGGTATTTTTTCTGTGCAAAAGTTGTCAAGTGTTAGAGATTTTTACTTGGTCTTTTTGGTGGTTATTTCCTAGGCCTTGCTTGGCATCATTATGTTTGCTCAGCCAGCAGGCTGAGTAAGGCAACAGACTCTCTTTCTATGGAGCTAAAGAGCAGTTTTTGCCTGAGGCTACTTTGCGAGTCTCATGGCTTCCACTGGTGGCTAGGCCTCTGCTGTCCATGCCCCCTCTTCAGTTTCTCTCCTGTGCCCAAGGTCTGACCTCCCCAGCCTCTTTGGATCTCTGCTCTAGCTGTTTTCAGGGTCAAGCCCCCATGGTCCTAGTTAGCTGTCTGGAGCCCGAAAATTGGCCCAAACCTGCTCCTCCACCTGGGGTTTTCCCCTGAGTCTCATCTTGCTATAGCTGCCTCTCTCAGCCCCACTCCCATGCCCAAGGCCTGAGCTCTCCAGCCTCCTGGGGTCTTGAGCTCCCCCTGGGGTCTCAAGTCTTGCTGCTGTCAGGGGCAAGCTCCTGGTTGTGCCAGTTAGCTGCCAGGAACCTAGATTTTGTGCCCCCGCTTGCTCTAACTCTGGTGCACGGCCTTTGACTCTGGTACTGTGGCTGAGGTAGGGGAGGGTTGACAAGCTCGCATTTTGATGGGAGCTATTCCCCCCCTTTATAGCTTGGAAGTGCCCAAATCCCATGTACCTACAATACTGTGCATTATTGTGGGGTCCCTTCTTTCATCTGGATTTGGTTGTTTTGTCCTTTAAAGGCACGCTATATTGGTTGGCTAGGAGAGAAAGTTGCCCTGCTTTTACTCTGCAGCCATCTTAACCCATAAGGGACTACTCTGTGTTTTTAAAGAATTATTAGTAGTCACTAGAAAATAAAGCCACTTGCCATTCTGGCTTAGTCACTTTAAAAGCTGTGCCTTTGGCTTCTGCTGTGCTGCTGGATCGGAAGCAAAGAGGAAGTGAAATGCCAGTCCCTCAGTTTTGTCCCTGTCTACATCTTTGTATAACGACAGAAAGTCAGTGGGCTTATGTGAAATATAGTTCAAGGATCCCAGAAATTTCTAATAACACATCCCCCCCCCCGAGATCTGAGGAATACTGTTCTCTCTGATGGATCTACTAAACATAATCAACTTTAAATTACAATAATTTTGGGATAAAAAGAAAAGAGGACAAAACCAATACTCCAATGATTTCTAGGCACATTGACAAAAAACCAATTAGGGGTCTTTTTGCATGAGTGTTCTTTCAAAACAAATGTATTTAACCCCTCAAAGTTCAATCAACTACATCCCAAAGTTCACTCTGGATCTTCTTGATGCAGTGTAGAGTCTCTGTAGGCATCTCAATGACACCCTCTCCAAATAGTTCACTTTCTGGATTTGATGAGGTATCAAATTTCTTATCCTGAAATTACTCTCAAAAGAATTTAAACTTTGTGTTATAGGATAATACATACCCCCTTGAGGGGAATAATAACACATTCCCCCCTGAAGAGGATAGAGACAAACACCCAGATTAGCTAAGGATACATGGTTGAGTTATGGGGATGTATGGATTAATTATCAAAAGAAATCCAATAACATAAAAAATTCCGACAAAAGAGAAAAAATTCTTGTGTATGAAATATAAAATGTCAAAATCTTATGTGAAAAAATGTAAGTAAAGGAAAAATAAAAGGTCCTTGAATCAAGGTGCAATTAAATTGATTTCTATCCCACACATCTGTAGGAGAAAATGCAGTTATATTTCACTTACTCATTGGCAGTCAAGACTACAGGAAGTTGCCATGTTATAAGAGGGGGAAAAAGACTACATTTTTGTGAAAGGGGGAAGTGTCATTCCCTGGTCTTATTTGCCTTCACTTTCAGGGATAGGGGAGCCAGAAATGTCAATTTTTAGGTACTTGATGGAAAGTATTTCACAAAGAGTATGATTCAAGGAGTCCTATATCTTAACATATGTCAAATGCGCCACAACCTTGATTTGCACACTAGGTTCAAGTCATTTTATAGTGGCATAGAAGTTCATCAATCCTACTGTTGTGAGGAAGTTTACTAAATTATTATTTAGGAGACCTAGCAAGCATTGCTGGAGAATTCTAAATGGAATAGGGAAGCAGGAAGTTTGGCCTCTCTCTCTGAGATTGACTCCATGGGGGTTGGGACAAGTTGTAACTGATCCTGGGAGACCACAGAGGAAGTGGAGTTTGCACCCAGATTTCCTGATATCCAGGAGGAAGACTGTCATCTACTTGTGGGAGATTTTTGTTAGAGACTATTAATTCCAACCTGAGTTGCAGGTTAACTTGGGCTGGGTTAGCTCCCAGATCTATCCACCTGAAGGAGTACAGATAGTGGTCCTGGAAGAGCTGCAGTATGGCTGGAGTGTGTCAGGACTCTGCTGTGAGGATACTCACTTCAGTCCTGCTATTCTTTGGGTCCTGTCTTGCTTTAGTTCTCAGTTCAGTGTAGATAAGTCCCTCCCCTGACCCTGTGGTTTGCCCATAGTCTGGAAGTATAAAAATCCCTATTCCCATACTTTAGACCATAGTTGCCTTAATTAAATTTGTTACAAACTCTCTTGTCATTTGCTTGGTGGTTTTCACAGACCCCTTGGCTAGGTGGGGCAGGGTGACATTTAGGGCCTAACTTTCACTTCTGTCATCAGTCCTTTCCCTTAAGAGCTACCCAGTTTTGCTAACTTGTTGGGTCCCACCTATTTTCCATTCCTGTCTCCTACTCACCTTTCTGAACCCATTTATAATATTTAAGTTAACTCTCCTGGTTTTCCCCATAAGACTACCTGGATTGGTTTGATCTTTTTTTGACCTTGTGGGTCTAGGCACTGTGCATATTCTCATTAATCCCATCAGGATTGGTTGGTCTTCTTGACCTTGCGCTTCTTTGCACTATATAATGAAGTTTGTGCTTCTTTTTTGATCCCATTTCCTAGAATCAGACACAAACATTAATCATAGTCCCATAACATTTATCAATAAATGGCAGGTTTCCATTGTCTAAAGCTTTTGTGTATGAATTAATATTATAGCAAATATATATTTATATTAAACTTATATTACTGTAAAATCAAAAAAGATTATTATTAATTATATGTACTTTAAGTACAAGAAATAAGAAAAGGAAAAAATCAAATATTCTAATAGAAAAAATAAAACTAAAAGAAATAATAAAAACTTAGAAATTTAATGTGTTCCTCAAAAAGAGTGTCCACTTTCCTATGGACACATCTCTAAAGCATGTGATGTTTGGAAAAAAAAAACTATGAACCCATGAATACTTGTCACAAGTTCTATATACCTAACAAATCTTTCAACCTTGGCTGAGATATTTTTTTTTAAACCCTTGTACTTCGGTGTATTGTCTCATAGGTGGAAGAGTGGTAAGGGTGGGCAATGGGGGTCAAGTGACTTGCCCAGGGTCACACAGCTGGGAAGTGGCTGAGGCCGGGTTTGAACCTAGGACATCCTGTCTCTAGGCCTGACTCTTACTCCACTGAGCTACCCAGCTGCCCCTTGGCTGAGATATTTTTAACAAAGTCTATTATTGCCATCATTCCAAAATGTGTAATTTCAATGTAACTGAAATTAGAAGAGAACCAATAAATTAGGAAAAAATCTTGATAACAAAAAACTCTGACAAATGTCTAGTTACTCAAATAGATAAGGGGCTAAACCAACTGTACAAAGAAAATCAAGCCATTCTCCAATCAATTAATGGGCATGGGTCACAAATAAGCAATTTTCAGATAAAGAAATCAAAACTATCAATAAACACATGAAAAAGTGTTTCTTATAATTAGAGAAATGCAAATCAAAACAATACTGAGATACCACCTCACACCGAGTAGAGTGACTAAAATGACAGTAAAGGAAAATAATAAATGTTGGAGGAGATGTGGCAAAATTGAGAATTTAATGCATTGCTGTTGGAGTTGTGAATTCATCCAACCATTCTGGATTGCAATTTGGAACAATGCACAAAGGACTTTAGAAGACTGTCTACCTTTTGACCCAGCCATACCACTGCTGAGTTTGAACTCCTAAAGAGATTATAGGGGAAAAGACTTGTACAAAAATATTTATAGCCATGCTCTTTGTGGTGGCAAAAAAATTGGAAAATGAGGGGATGCCCTTCATTTGTGGAATGGCTGAACAAATTTTCTTATCTTTTGGTGATTAAATACTATTGTGCTGAAAGGAATAATGAAATGGAGGAACTCCATGTGAACTGCAATGACCTCTAGAATTGATGCAGAATGAAAGGAGTAGAACCACGAAAACCATATACGTAGATGCTGATACACTGTGGTATAATCCAATGTAAAGGACTTCTCTATTAGCAGCAATGCAATGATCCAGGATGACTTGGAGGGGCTTATGAGAAAGAACACTATTCACATCCAGAGGAAGAACTCTGGTAGTGGAAACACAGAAGAAAACAACTGCTTGATCACATGGATTTATGAGGAAATAATTGGGGATATTGACTTTAAATGATCACCCTAGTGCAAATCTCAATAGTATGGGAATAGGTCTTGATGAATGACACAGGTAAAACCCAGTGGAATTGCACGGCAGCTATGGAAAGGGGATGGGGAAGAGGAGGGAAAGAACATGAATCTTGTAACCATGAAAATATATCCTAAATTAATTAAATAAACTTTTCAAAGATTTAAAAAGAAATGTGGCAGAGGAGCCCAATAAAAACACAAAGCTGATGAAAACCTTTTGGGTCTAAAAATGTCACCAAGAATTTAGATCATTCCGTTGGAATAGTTGAGTAAACTGAAGAGTTAAAAAATATGCAGAAAGGTATTTAGGCTTCCTGCAAGATGCTTGGGAGTCATCCAGATGTACCATGCCCTAGGAATATCTTCCCAGCTCCTTGGTATGAGACTGCTTTATATCTCATCCATTACATTTTTACAAATGCAGAGGTGCAGAATATATACTAATCACTTCAGATACTAAATGAACCCTTACCTCTTGTTACAAAGAACTCAGAGGCATACAAATGATCAGAGATAGTGGATGCTACTAAATATCTAAAAATTATTTCTGAAGGCCCCTTAAAATACATTTAAATTCTTAGGTCATTAAACTCTCCAAAGGTTGTATACAGCTTGTAACCAGGTTGATGGAGTCCATTCATCATCATCTATGTGACAATTAACAAACAAAATTAAATCTTAAAACAATCAGCAAATACAAATATATGTGATAGGATTGGCACTGTATTCCTGAATCATTTTCTTCATTTCTAATAGCCATGATAGAAAAACTTGTTCACTATTATGGAGGGGAAACAAAACTGAAAAGAATTAACATTAATTAAACAAAGGAGTCTGAAAAGGCATAAAATCCACCTCCAATCTTCCTTCTCTATTCATTCAAATTCCTTTTATCTCAACTCTGGGATCTCCCATGGTGAGGGAGAATTCCTCACTGAGCATAGTGTGGATGACCCCCAAATGGGATGAGATAGAGAGATCTGACAGGCCCAAATGGCAAGGGGGTTAAGGGGATGAATGTCTCCTCTGAATCTGAAGCAAGATAATAGCAAGGACCAGTGCACCCAGGAATGGTAGGAAGAAAAAACATAGTTGTTTGAAATAGGTAATGGACTACTCTTTGATAAGACAGGCCATGCTGGCCTGTTTGGAAGAGTAACCTTCTTTGTCCTTCCCCTTTGCAGTAAAATTCTAAGGCGCATGTGCTATCTCATTCTAGTGGACTGGGAGTTAGAGTTAGGAGCTCTCCTCAGAGTTAGGAGCTCTCCTGAGGTAAAAGTCCTTTTAGGAGGCTAATTATTGTCTAAGAGGAAACACACCCAGGTTTCTAAGACAGGCAGCAAGGAAATTCTCAGCTGTGCACAATGAAAAAAAAATGGTGGTTATACTTCCCAAGCCTCAGGAAATTGACTCTAATCAGCAGCGATAGCAGCAGGAACAACCAGGATCTCCAGGCACTGCCAGAGATTGGCAGCATCAGCAATAGCAGCTAGAGCTCCTGTCCCAGGGAGGAGCAGGTGGGGGTCAGCAGCCCAGAGGATCTGGAACAGCAGGCAGCTTGGATCAGCAAGACAAGTGGCTTTCCCTTTCGACCAAGAGCTCCTGGAAAAGCTACTCAAAGGAAAGCAGCCAAGTGGCCAGGGAAAATGGGAAAAAGAGAAAAAACAAAAACAAAGAACACAAAAATGGCAGAAGCAGGGCATCGGTTCTGGAGAGAGTTTGGAGTTCCTTCAGAGTCCTTGAGGTGGGGGGAGTGAAAATCCATGGCAGGAGAAACATGGCTTTTCAGAATTTATCTTACCTAGGCTATCTTAAAAAATTCAAAATTCCTTTCACAAAACTTCTGTTTGCCAAAATGTAAGAAATAAAATTAATATAAAAAAGATAACTTTAAAATTATTATGGGTTTTTAAAGATATATTAATGATGTAATAAGGGAATATTGGCAGGGATGTAATAAGAGGATTAGGCTAGAAGTAGTAGTTGGTTGTAATGGTGGATAAGGCAAGGCAAGGGACCAAAGGCAGAGTGACTAGGGGATAAGGCACCGTGGATAGGATTTGTGAATCCCTAAGGCAGTAAACTGAATAAGGAAGGTATAATGGAAAAGGGGGTAAATTGAGGTGGTAGGAGTAGGAAGGGAATGACTGATTATAGGGAATGTAAACACAGAGGTATAAAGAGTTTCAACGGAAAGGATGAGATACTTTGGGCAAACAGCTACAGCCTTGGAGACCCAGACTGGGACACAGGCTTGAGGCAGAGACACTTAAGGGAAACAGACTGAGCTCTTCAAGTAGGAAGGGTAAGGCTAGCCAAGAATGGCTTGAAACTGACTAGAGGCCTGCTAGTCAGTTTCTCAGGTTTATGAAGGAACAGTTCAGAGGAAGTATTAAGACTGCACTTCCTCCAAAATGGACACCTCCAACTCTCTTCACGACTCAGAGACATTATGATTTCTTTCTTCCTTTCTCTCTCTCTCTTATCAATCAACTAATGAACTAGCCAAGGTTCGATTACTTGACAAACTGGGTTTATTGATTTATAGGGTTGATTGGAAAGGATAGAGGATACAAGGTAACCCTAACAACCGCCTAGAGAAAGCTTCAGGTGGGGGAGGGAGATAAGAACGTGCAACTGAGAAAGGATCTGCCTTAACTCAGCTTTCAAGTGGTTTTGTAATCAATAGGGTTAGGAAAGTTGGATACAATGATTCAATAGATAATTTGTAACAAGGGTAAGCCCTATTTGACTATTTAAACTATCAAGTTTAAACTAATACTCTGATCTACCCTCCTTTCAAAACCTCACAGAATTCAGCCAGGGAAAATGAAGATGGGGAATAAGGGAGGTTAGGGAGATTCAAAGGAAATAGTTAAGCTAACAATTTTTAAGAGAAAAGCTGCAGAATATAGGCCAGGTTTCAATTCAAAGAAAGAGCTCAGATTGACCCTGCTCCTCTCCATGAGTCTCCAGGGTCAACTGAACTTTCTCGAGATTCTAAACCCTTATCAATTGTCAGAAATTGTGCAGTAAGGCTTTACAGGGCTGACATGCACCGTATTTGCACTACAGTAGTCACTAGAAAATAAAGCCACATACTATTCTGGCTTAATTAGTTTAAAGGGCATGCCTTTGGCTTCTGCTACACTGCTGGATTAGAACCAAAGAAGAAGTGAAATGCTAGCTCTTCAGTTTTATCCCTCTGTCTATGTCATTGCATATTGACAAGAAGTCAGTGGACTCATGGGAAAGGTAAGGACCCCAAAATTTCCAATAACACACAACTCATAAGCAAGAGACAAACACCTTAAGTTTAGAGCAGTGATTCCCAAATTTTTTTGGCCTACCACCCCCTTTCCAGAAAAATATATTACTTAGTGCTCCCTAGAAATGAATTTTTAAAAAAAATTTAATAGCAATTAATAGGAAAGATATATGTATTAATATTTCTACCTTTTTCATAAAATACAGTAAAGAAAGGTGTAAATTAGAAACATTGAACTTTGAAATTATGAAACTATTTATGGAACTCAGAATAGAATGTAATACAAAAAATAAAATGTTCGAAATCATCTTAATGAGAAAGATGAACCTAACCTGGTGTGCTGCTACCAATTTAGTAATCCTCAGCTCTATTTTCAACAGTAATCTTAAATCATTGTGATTGACTATTTGCAATTGGTTTCTTTTTTTTGTTAATAAATTGGTTACCTCACTGAATCCACATTCCAAAATGCAACTGTGGCCATCACCGTCCACCTGAATTGCTGCAGCACCCACCAGGGGGCGGTGGCGCCCACTTTGGGAATCACTGGTTTAGAGTATCAACTACAGTCCATGTTTCATAAGTTTATAAATCCATAAATTAATTACCATTTAACTACATGTTGATACACATAGGCATATAACAACATATGTGTGTGTATATATATACGTATAGCTTCATAGTAGTAAAAGTTATTTTTATCACTGTTATTTCCTCTTTTTAGCTACTGATCTTTAAATGCCTGGATTCTTTTTCTTTTTTTTTTAAACATTTATTAATATTCATTTTTAACATGGATACATGCTTCATGCCCCTAATTTCCCCTTCACCCCCCCGCTCTCCCCCCAACCATGACTGATGCACACTTCCACTGGTTGTAACATGTGTCCGTGTTGAGGGCCTATTTCCAAATTGTTGTTAGTTGCATTGGTGTGGTAGTTTCGAGTCCACATCCCCAATCATGTCCACCTCAACCCATGCGTTCAAGCAATTGTTTATCTTATATGTTTCCTCTCCTGCAGTTCTTCCTCTGAATGTGGGTAGCGTTCTTTACCATAAATCCCTCAGAGCTGTCCTGTGTCATCGCATTGCTACTGGTACAGAAGTCCATTACATTTGATTTTACCACAGTATATCAGTCTCTGTGTATAGTGTTCTTCTGGCTCTACTCCTTTCACTCTGCATCAGTTCCTGGAGGTCTTTCCAATTCACATGGAATTCCTCCAGTTTATTATTCCTTTTAGCAGAATAGTATTCCATCACCAGCATATACCACAATTTCTTCAGCCATTCCCCAATTGAAGGACATACCCTCCTTTTCCAGTTCTTTGCCACTACAAAAAACGCAGCTATAAATATTTTCATACAAGTCTGTTTATCTATGATCTCTTTGTGGTACAAACCCAATAATGGTATGGCTGGATCAAAGGGCAGGCATTCTTTTATAGCCCTTTGAGCTTAGTTCCATATTGCCATCCAGAATAGTTATATCATTTCACAACTCCACCAGCAATGCATTAATGTCCCAAATTTGCCACATCCCCTCCAGCATTCATTACTGTCCCCTTCTTTCATTTTAGCCAATCTCTTTTTCTTAAATAATGAAAAATAACCCCAAAAGAGCTCATTTACAGATAATAAAAATGTCTTTCCCTCATATGAACAAATCACAAAAAAAATCTCTCAATATTTGTCAAAAAAGTCATAGAAGAAAAGCTTATTAGTATATATTAAATAGTAATTTCTATGGGAAAATATATAAAAAACAAGAAAGCAAGCTATAATTTATATTGTTTGTCAATTTTTGATGCATGAATGCTCACAACAAAATTTAATAATTATCTCTTGGTAGTTGGTTTGAAGTACCTCCAGTACACTTTTGCCACAGCAGTGCTTTTGTAGTGGACAAAATCTGAAAACAAATGAATAACCATCCACTGCCAAATGGTCAAATAATTGATATATATATATGAATTTCATGGGATATTAGACTCAAAGTGAATTATAACCTTGAAGAACTAAGTAAATCATGGAAGGAGTTTTACAAATTAATGTGAAATGAGTATAAAAAAGGAGGATAAACAGACAGACTAGAAATATAGGAATAAAAAGAATTTAAAAATGAGAACTAAAAATCCATGTTCTTTGACATCTTGGAGTTTACAACCTACTAGAACCCATGTACCAAATAAAATTTCATGTAGTGACATAAAGGGAATGCAAAGTATTATGTGTAGTCCAAGTAGGGAAAGTTACACTAATATCATTACCAATAGTAAATTTGAATTATGTAATTTCTGCAATAACATAACTAATAGTTTCAGCTGAACTGAATCAATTTACTCAAATCCACTTTATTCCATTTCATTTTTATTATATTTACCTCCTTAAATCCATGTGCTTCATCACTTCACCTTTATAATGTCCTGTTTTCTTCCTAGTTTCTGTAGTGAGGTACTAAAATATGTTATTATCAAATAATCTCTTTTCCTTGACAGTGTTCTTGTTAAGTGATTCTTATGCTTAATAATGTTACCACAATTTCTCCTTTTATACTTGTTATTCTATTTCCTCTGTATTAATGATTTCTGTTATGGGGATAATTTGAGGAAAGATGTGTGGTATAAGGGAATTTGAAAGGAGATTGTCAGAGACTTGATAAGTGGGTAATCTAGGTTACAGATAGGCTGGGATTAAGGAAGTTCAGGATATGATAGGGCTGAAGTCAGGAGTATAACAGAAGGGAAACAGAAATCTTCAAGGAGAGGAGAAATTAAACTAAACAGACAAACAGCAGACTTTACAGTCTGGGACTTAGACTCAAACACAGGCTGAGGGAATTAGACTAAACTGAAATTAACAAACAGGGTTTAGTTAATTTCACAGGAAGGGACTTGTTTTGAAGTTACACCTTCCTCCAAGATGGATACCCCGGCTTCCCTTTAAGCCCAGAGTATGTTGATTCTTTCCCTCTTCTTCCCTCTCTTAAATAACTGACAGACAAATTATACTAATAGGTCTGTTGAAACACAAAAGGGTTTATTATCTTTAAAGGATGATTTGTCAGGAAAGTGGATTGAAGGAAAGCCCTAACAGTTGTCTCAGGAACCTCAAGTAGGGGAAGGGAGGCAAAGATGAAGTCTGAGTAAGGACCAGCCTTTAACTCAGCTTGCAAAATAAATGATGACTGACTAGTTTCTCTATATCTAATATTGTCAAATAACAATTAACCTTTCACAGATTTTAACTCCTCTCTAATTACTCTCCTTATTAACTCCACAGAAATATAAGGTAAGGGAGGGTAGGTAGGAAATAATATTAGGGAAGGAAGATATAAAGGATTTATCCAAAATAATAATTTCTTAAGTAAATATATCAAAGCTAGGCTAAATTTCAATACTACAACTAGGTAAGGAAGCAGCTCGGCTGATCAGACAACCGCCCTCCATGGGCGCCCTCCCTAATCAACTGTCTTTTTCTCAAGATTCCAAAACCCTAACTGATTTAGAACTCAGCCAAAGCTAGAAAAAACTATATGACCCCCACTCTCTATATTACATTTCCTTGGTCAGTTTTCCTGCTTGTATTTAACTCTTCACAAATGTGAAACTTTTCACTTTTGAATTAAGTGACACTAATGTATTTTAAAGCAAGAAATAAGGAAATGAATTCCTGATCTTTAAAAAGCCAAGAAGGACCTCACTACATCTCTTATAAAATGAAAAATATCAAAAAAGAAATTTAAAAAATGAATAAATAATAAGTCATGGTAAACTTATAGAAAAATTTATGTCGTAACCTTCTAATAAATTCACTGGTGAACAGAAAAGCTTTTTATCTTTGACATAGATTTAGATTAACAAGAAATAATGTGTAACAGTATTTTCCTTTTATTTAGTAAAGGAGTGATGGACACATTTGAAGACTTACAGCTGAAGCTATGAATATTAAAATTGGCAATCATCAAATTGCAGAAAACCTTAATTTGGAGGTCATTATTGCTTTTATAAATCCTGAAAAAAGTAGGCAAGAAGCTATAAACTGTTTAATAAGTTAAAAGTTAAGTCTTTAAAGATGTAAATGCCATATGTGCTGAGAATTGTGTACAAAAATGTCTTTCTTAGAAGCTAAAATTTGAACAGTAACAAATAGGCAAGTGGTATTTTAATGTCATCAGTCCATTAAGTTGCAATTCAGTTTTCCATATGGAGCAGAGCTGAGAGATTCTTTGCCAGCTGCTCTGCCTAAGTTTCATATGCTGCAGAAAAATGTCTACATTTCCAGAGTCATTTGCAGCTTTTAAAATATCATGACATTAGAGATCTCACAATACTCCTTTTGCATCTTTCCCATTAATTTTTTGTACTCTGATTTGTAACATGATTATCTGGTACCCTGAATATTCTCTCATTCTTAAAATGAGGAATATCTTGTTCATCTTTGTACCTCCATCATATCTTCAGAGTAAGAAATTTTAATACTCTATCTTAAGCTTGCTTTTTGTATTTCCTTATAAATGACTGTGGCATCTAGACAATCTTTTTTTGTCCTCTTAGAAAGAATATTTACCATTAGCACTGAACTAAAATGTAGGAAGACATTTCTAATACTATTTCTACTACCTAAGCAATGTAGTATTTTAAATTCACTTTACTTTTGTGGAACTCCATCTTTAAAAAAAGAATCTAGAGTTGATGATCCTTTACTAATGAGTGGTAAAAAAGCCTCTTCCTCCATCCCCAGGCTTAAATCCCAAGGACTTCTTAAGACACTCTTAATACAGATGAGAGAAACTGAGAATTAAGAAAGATACATAAATCTTGGGCATAGTTCAGTAGCAAAAGTCATTGCTAGTCTCAGAAATTGATGCTGAAATCCCTAGATTGAAAAAAAACAATCTAGCTCTCCATTTAAAAAAAATGGTACTAAAGACAACATTAATTCAAGAGGAAGAATGGAAAAAGAGACAAAGTTGAGGACAGCTGTGATGATAAATGAATGAATAAATATTTGTATTCATTCTTAAATATTTTTAAAAATCCTTTCACAACAAATATACTGTGGAGAGCAATTTTGCAAATTAATTTTTCAGAATATGCTTCCACTTTTTCCTTTCATAAACATCTCATTTAAGTGCTAAGCTATTGTCATATGAGTAAAAAGTGAATAGGGGAATTTTTCTGTAAGATAAAAAAAATTTTTTAAGGTTATATCATATGCAGCAACATAACAGATAATCATTGTAATGTGGAAAACGTCACAGACCAATCAGTGAGTCAGATTTACTCAATTTATATTATTAGACTATTGAATAGTCAAATCAATAAGACTTACAAGTGTTATATTTTCATCATCTAAATGTAAGACATGAGAAAACTTTTCAAATAATTTTCTCGAATGTTGACACTTAGCAATCTCTTTTGCTGAAATGAACTTCACTCTAAGGTCTGACACTCTCTGTGTGACTGGCAAAAATCATTGAACCTAAGCTCTCTGAACTTCATTTTCCCTATCTGTAAAATGAGAACTTATTATTTTATAGGACCAATATGGGCAAAACACGTTATAAAGTTCACTTCACTTGGAAACAGCAGTTATCTCTGAAATTAGAAAACCAAGGTTCAGACTCTAACTCTGATATTTATTAGCTTTGACAAGTCGGTTAACTTCCTTGTGTCTGAATTTCTGCAATCTGTAAAGTGAGGGTGAATTGATTAGAGGGTTTTTAGCTTTAGAATTCTATAATCCATTAAAATATTGGAAATAGCCTTCATAATTTTCACTCATCTCACAGACTTTTCCTCCTTCTCATCAGACAATTCCTTAGTCTACTTTGTTGGATCCTCATCCAGATCACTCTTTTTAACTGCAGGTATCCCACAGGATTGTAACTTAGACCTATTCTCTTTTCCTTCTCTATCATGTCACTTGGTAATCTCATCAGCTCCTGTAAGGTTTCAAAGTTAAGTTTAGCCAAAATTACTAGCTGATATTATCCAGATAAAAGTCCCCAACCACCTCTCCAGACAGTTTCCAGAGACTGGCCCAGAAACCTCTTCTTTCTTTGATATTTATCTCTCTGTACTCTAATTATGCTATATAACTAATTAATAACTAATTAAACCTTACAAACCTCTCTGCTGACCTCCAATCTTGCATCTCTGGCTGATTTTCATACATTTCAAATTGGATGGACAATACATCTCTTAAACTCAATATGTTAAAAACCAAACCCATTAACTTTTACCCTAAACCCTTCTCCTCTTTTAAGTTCCTTATGACTTTCGAAACCACCAATATGTTCTCAGTACATCAGGCATTCAACATATGCATCATCCTTAAAGCCTCCTTATTTCTTACCATATCTAATCTATTCCTAAGTCCTGTTGATTTCACTTTTTGTAATATCTCTTGGACATGCCTTCTTCTTTCTTCTGATACTGTCATCACACATCTTACCACCTCACATCAGGATTGCTACAATTGACTTGTGGTGGGTCTGCCTTTAGTCTCTCTCCATTTCAGTCTGTCCTTTGGAATTCTGCCTCCAAGTGATCCTCCTGAATTATATACCTGATTATGTAACTCCTATAGTCTATAATAAAATCCACTGACTATCATTTTTAGGACCAAATGCAAATATCCTCTTTTCAGTGTTGAAAACCCCTCATAACCTACCTCTTCCTGACTCTTTCAAATATACATATACATATGCATATATATGAATGTGAATTATGCATACATTTCATATATGTAGGGAATTTTCTAAGTTCATCCATCCATGTTATTATAAAATTAAAATAAAATAAAGTTAAGACAACCCTCAGTTCTGTGCTGTGTGTGGGTGTGAAATTAAAGTAAAATGAAGAATAAAAGAAGCCTTAGAAGGAAAGGAAGTAATAGAAAGGAGAGGTCTGATGAGGTACTGCCTATTGGTTCCAAGGCAGAAGAGCAGTAAGGACTAGAAAATGGAGGTTTAGTGACTTGCCCACAGTCTCACAGCTAGGAAGTATCTGAAGTTACATTTGAAACCAGGACTTCTAGGTCTTGCATTCTATCTACTGAGCCAGCCATCTAGTTGTCCCCTGACAGCCTCTTCTTTACCAAAAAACTGTTTCCCTGGTTTTCCGGGTTAAGATGGCGGCAGAGTAAGAAGCAGCTCTTAACCTCTCCTGACAGAAACACACAAAACTCCTCAAGGGGACATAAAAACAAGTCCAGACGAACGGAGGAACCCCACAACAGGGCACAGCGTGGAAGGTACGTGGAATCGAGACATTTCCAGGCTATAAAGGGCTCTCACTAAATCGCGGGCTGAGCAACCGCCCCACCCCCACCCCCTCCACACACAGCACCTATAGCACGGAACCCAGATAAAAAGAAATAGAGCAAGTTTGGGGCACCCATCGAGTCATTGGCAGCTCCGGGGCCTGTTCCTGAGAGCAGCAAGATTTAGGACCCCAATAAGCCAGAGAACGCAAGCGAAATCTGAGCGCGAGGGCAGAGAGTGGACGCCCAGCGCAGAGCGCACAGGCACTGGCGGAGGCGTGGGTGGAGGCAGACATAGCCAGGAACTAAAGCTCTGAAAACCTGAGTGGGGAACCAGTGCAGACGGGTATAAGACTGTGGAAGCAGCACCCTGAGACTTGTAAAGGAACCTCCTGTAGAGGATCAAGCAAGGGGGTCCACTAGGGGGCTTGACCTTGGAAAAAACCAGAACTCAGACCTCAGGTACCAATAGACCGCGGACAGACACTGAGCGCGAGGATAAACCTGAGAAGCTGCTGGGCTAATGATGGCTGCCCAACCTCAGGAAACTCAAAAGAGAAAGAATAACAACAAGAAAAAGAAGCCCTTAACACTCGACAACTTTTACACAGAGAAAATCCAGACAACCGAGCAAACAGAGGAGGAGAACAAACAAGCATCCGGACCCTCCTCAAATAAGGAAAACTCCTCACAAGCTATGGAAGAGTTCAAAACTGAGATTTTGAGGAAAATGGAAGAGATCTGGCAAGAAAATAACTGTTTAAAAGGTAAAATCTTGCAATTGAACACCAGAAATGACCAGATTGAAAAGGAATTCCAGAAGATTATGGCCGAAAATCAATCCCTAAAGGCTAGAATCGAGCAATTGGAAGCTAATGATCTCTCAAGACAACAAGAACAAATAAAACAAAGTCAAAAGACTGAAAAAATAGAAGGAAACATGAAATATCTCAATGAGAGAGTGACAGACCAAGAAAACCGGTCTAGAAGAGACAATTTGAGAATAATTGGTCTTCCAGAAAAACCAGAAATTAATAGAAACCTGGACTCCGTACTAAAAGAAATTATTCAGCAAAATTGCCCTGAAGTACTACAACAAGAGGGCAATATAGACATCGAAAGGATTCATAGAACACCCACTACATTCAACCCAGAGAAGAAATCGGTTAGAAATATTATTGCCAAATTCAAAAGCTTTCAAGCAAAAGAAAAAATCTTACAAGAAGCCAGAAAGAGACAATTCAAATATCAAGGAGCACCAATCAGGATCACACAGGATCTGGCAGCCTCCACACTAAAAGACCTCAAGGCTTGGAATACGATATTCAGAAAG
>NC_058130.1:279419467-279468448 GCF_016433145.1 Gracilinanus agilis | reverse complement strand
CCATATCAGAAATAGAAATTGAACAAGCCATCAAAGAACTCCCTAAGAAAAAATCACCAGGACCTGATGGATTCACAAGTGAATTCTATCAGACATTCAAAGAGAAAATAATCCCAATACTATACAAATTATTTGATATGATAAGCAAAGAAGGAGTCCTACCAAATTCCTTTTATGACGCAAATATGGTACTGATTCCAAAGCCAGGTAGACCAAAAACAGACAAAGAAAACTATAGACCAATATCCCTATTGAACATAGATACAAAAATCTTAAATAGAATATTAGCAAAGAGACTCCAGCAAGTAATTAAGAAGATCATCCACCATGATCAGGTGGGATTTATACCAGGAATGCAAGGAATGGTTCAACATTAGGAAAACCATCCACATAATTGACCATATCAACAGTCTAACCAACAAAAATCACATGATTATCTCAATAGATGCTGAAAAAGCCTTTGACAAAATACAGCATCCATTCCTATTGAAAACATTGAAAAGTATAGGAATAGAAGGACCTTTCCTAAAAATAATGAACAGTATATACCTAAAACCATCAACAAGTATTATATGCAATGAGGATAAATTAGAAGCCTTCCCAATAAGATCAGGAGTGAAACAAGGATGCCCATTATCACCTCTATTATTTAACATTGTACTAGAAACACTAGCAGTTGCAATTAGAGAAGAAAAAGAAATTGAAGGTATCAAAGTGGGCAAGGAGGAAACTAAGCTATCACTCTTTGCAGATGATATGATGGTCTACTTAAAAAATCCTAGAGAATCAACTAAGAAGCTTGTAGAAATAATCAACAACTTTAGCAAAGTTGCAGGATACAAAATAATGCACATACATCATCAGCATTTCCAACACATTAGAGCAGCAAGAGGTAGAAAGAGAAACACCATTTAAAATCACCCTAGACAATATAAAATATTTAGGAATCTATCAAAACAAACACAGCAATTATATGAAAACAACTACAAAACACTTTCCAAACAAATAAAACTGGAGTTAAACAATTGGAAAGCCATTGATTGCTCATGGGTAGGTCGAGCTAACATAATAAAAATGACAATTCTACCCAAATTAATTTACCTATTTAGCGCCATACCTATCAAGCTACCAAAAGACTTCTTTACTGAATTAGAAAAAACTATAACAAATTTCATTTGGAATAACAAAAGATCAAGAATATCAAGGGAAATAATGAAAAAAATTGTGAAGGAAGGGGGCCTAGCAGTACCAGATATTAAACTATACTATAAAGCAGCAGTCATCAAAACTATATGGTACTGGCTAAGAGACAGAGAGGAGGATCAATGGAATAGACTTGGGATAAATGACATCAGCAAGACAGTGTATGATAAACCCAAAGAGCCCAACTTTTGGGACATGAATCCACTATTTGACAAAAATTGCTGGGAAATATGGAAAACAATATGGGAGAGATTAGGTCTAGATCAACATCTCACACCCTACACCAAGATAAATTCAGAATGTGTGAACGACTTGAATATAAAGAGGGAAACCATAAACAATTTAAGTGAACACAGAATAGTATACTTGTCAGATCTCTGGGAAAGGAAAGACTTTAAAACCAAGCAAGAGTTAGAGAAAATCACAAAATATAAATTAAATGGTTTTGATTATATTAAACTAAAAAGTTTTTGTACAAACAAAAACAATGTAGTCAAAATCAGAAGGGAAACAACAAATTGGGAAAAAATCTTTATAACGAAAAACTCTGACAGGGGTCTAATTACTCAAATATACAAGGAGTTAAAGCAATTGTATAAAAAATCAAGCCATTACCCAATTGATAAATGGGCAAGAGACATGAATAGGCAATATTCAGGTAAAGAAATTAATAGTATCAATAAGCACATGAGAAAGTGTTCCAAATCTCTAATAATTAGAGAAATGCAAATCAAAACAACTCTGAGGTATCACCTCACCCCTAGCAGATTGGCTAAAATGAAAGAAGGGGAGAGTAATGAATGCTGGAGGGGATGTGGCAAAATTGGGACATTAATGCATTGCTGGTGGAGCTGTGAACTGATCCAGCCATTCTGGCTGGCAATTTGGAACCATGCTCAAAGGGCTATAAAAGACTGCCTGCCCTTTGATCCAGCCATACCATTGCTGGGTTTGTACCCCAAAGAGATCATAGATAAACAGACTTGTATGAAAATATTTATAGCTGAGCTTTTTGTGGTGGCAACAAATTGGAAAAGGAGGGTATGTCCTTCAATTGGGGAATGGCTGAACAAACTGTGGTATATGCGGGTGATGGAATACTATTGTGCTAAAAGGAACAATAAACTGGAGGAGTTCCAGGCGAACTGGAGAGACCTCCGGGAACTGATGCAGAGCGAAAGGAGCAGAGCCAGAAGAACACTGTACACAGAGACTGATATACTGTGGTAAAATTGAATGTAATGGACCTCTGTACCAGCAGCAATACAATGACCCAGGACAATTCCGAGGGATTTATGGTAAAGATGCTACCCACATTCAGAGGAAGGACTGCAGGAGAGGAAACATATAAGAAAAACAACTGCTTGAATGCATGGGTCGGGGTGGACGTGATTGAGGGTGTGGACTCGAAACTACCACACCAATGCAACTACCAACAATTTGGAAATTGGTCTTGATCAAGGACACATGACAAAACTAGTGGAAATGCGCATTGGCCATGGGTGGGGGGAGTGCGGGGGGGGTGAAGGGGATAAGAGGAGTATGAATCAGGCAACCATGTTAAAAATGTATATTAATAAATGTTAAAAAAAAAACTGTTTCCCTAAGTCACTTTCCAGCTCTTACACACTATGAAACATAGGCTGGTCTACACTGATTCAGCATATTCTCTGCTTGATTTTGATTGCAAATAAAAATAGGCAAACAAAGATAAATTAAGAACACAGAAAAAAATGACATTTTACTCATCTCAAAACATAGTAAGTTAAAAAAAAGTTGGGAAGGAGGGCTACCTATCAAAACTTGTTTAATTTCCTATTCAATATGATGGCAGCCAACCAATTGTAAAATGTTACAATTGAGTGTAAGAAACATTTCATTGCCCATGAAGTGCAAAAATAAAATTAAGACTAAATAGTCTCTGCCTCTAAGGACAATAAATTCTATAACATTTTAAACTCATTTAATTTTTTTAAAGTAATAAAGAAATTGCTTTATCATCTCTAGGATAAATTACCAAATCTTTGCTTTACGATTTGCCTCTAAGATACTTTTCCAGATACCTAAATGTTACCTTTGATACATTTTCCCTTTCCACACTCCCTTTCTTATCTAGGTAGTCATGGTTCTTTATCTTCAGAATCTTCTTCAATTTGATTACGCCATCTCTTTTACACTAAGATCTTCTTTTTACAAATTGACAGAGACCTGTATTGTAGTATGGACAGAAGTTATTTTTTAAAAATTTTTCTATCAGCATCACTGCACCTATTTTGCACTATCCCATACTTCTCAATGGAAATGATTCATAAGTCATTTTTGTTGTCTGAGAAAAGACCAGGCCCCTTGCTGATACAGCAGAGAAAGCACTGGGCCTAGGGGCAGAAAGACCTGAGTTGAAATCTAGCCACAGAAACTTATTACCTCTGTGACTCTGGGCAAGTAATTTAACCTGTATACCTCAATTTTTTCATTCTTGAAATGATGATAATAATGTCTCTCTCCCAGAGTTATTGTAGGGATTAAATTAAATATTATTAAAATGTAATTTTGAATATTAAAACTATATTAATGTTCGCTATTATTTTTCTATGTTCTGTAATTTTCTTCAATCCTTAGGTTGCAGCATGAAGTTGGAATGGTTTTTATTATCCATATTACACTAATTGTTCAGTTTTTTTAATATTGAAAAATAATTTCTATTTCTTTAGCCACAGAGACAAGGTGATAAAGGAAACCATGTGAAATACAGTTGAAGTTTATGTGGTTACTATTAAGCTATCTATCAATATCATTGTAGACATTTCAATAATAGTTATAATTTAAAACATGTTATTGAGGGGAAAATACAAAATTTGCAGAGAAGAAATTCATTTTGGAGAGTATAAAATTGTACATTAATATGCTTCAAGTGTCCAAATATAAAAATACACATTCAATTTCAAAATGACCCCCTAGATATCTGCTGATTTCAATGGATAAAAAAGTTATAATACCTAACATTTTTATAATGCTATAACATTTTCAAGGCACTTATATAAATTGTGATATACTGATTATATCATATATTATAATATTACAAATAATAGAAATATAGTAATTTAAAAATATGAAAAAAATTATAAGTATACTGTTACACACACATATATTTTTTCTGCATGATATTTTAATGAGCATTACTATCTCAACTAAAAATTCAATAGACATTATTTTAAGCAGCAAATTAGATGATGTATGGGGAACATTATTTTAAATTACTATATTTCATGATACTGCATTTAAAGGTTAATAAATAATATACATATTTAATAATTTAAGAAATTAAAAAGATTTTTCTCTCACACAAATGCACATATAAAATATATAGGCATATGAACACTAATGCATACACCTATAAATAATACTTGCCCTCACTGTACATGCTGATCAAAGCTGATGTACAACAACATCAAAGTTGCTTTAAGTCCACAGTCATATCCCCAGACAGAAGCTGAACACAAACTGTAATATGAATCTTTTGATTTGTGGGGTGATCAGAAAATTGCTCTAATATCCTTTTCATTTGAAGTTCTATGCAAGTGGTTTCAAAGTTTTATGTCTCCTTAATACAGTGGTTTTTGGAATTTTTACTTCTCATGTCTCACTGCAATTTTGCTAAAGTTGTTGATTATTTCCACTACCTTTTTAGTTGATTCTCTAGAATTCTTAAGTAGACCATCATATCACCTGCAAAAAAATGATAGTTTAGTCTAAGAACTGCCGATTTTAATACCTTCAATTTATGTTTCTAGTACAAAGTTAAATATTAGAGGGGATAATGGGCATCCTTGTTTAACTCTTGATTTTATTGGGAAGGCTACTAATTTATCTCCATTGTAGATGATAGTTGCTGATGGTTTTTAAATATATACTACTTATTATTTTTAGGAAAGACCTTCTATTCCTATATTTTCTACAGTTTTCAATAGGAATGAGTGCTGTATTTTGTCAAAGGCTTTTTTCTGAATCTATTGAGATAATCATGTGATTTTTGTTGGTTTTCTTGTTGACATGGTCAATTATGTGAATGGTTTTCCTAATATTGAACCATCCTTGCATTCCTGGTGTAAATCTCACTTGACCATAATGAATAAATCTCATGATCACTTGCTAGAATCTTTTTGCTAGTATTTTATTTAAGAATTTAGCATCTATTTTCATTAAGATCAAAAAAATTTGAGAATTCTATCCCATCATGGTAAATACTAAATATTATATTTATAAATATTTTATTAATAATAAACTAACAAAAGAGACTAACTAAAAGTTACTAACCAGCTCCATCCCAGGAAACAAAAGAGAAAGAGGGAGAATTACAGCCTACTATAAAACAATAATGTGACCACTCAAATGTGAAGGTGTAGGAGAGAGTAAAGGGAATTTTGGGAAATATTAAGGACTTATGAGGAATGCAGTGCAAGGTTCAAAATCTCCATTTATATAAAGGAGATTGGTCTATAGGTTTCTTTCTCGGTTTTTGATGTGCCTGGATTAGGAATCAGTATCATATTTGTGTCATAAAAGGAATTTGGGAGAACTCTTTCTTTGTTTATATTGTCAAATACCTTATATATTATTGGGATTAGTTGTTCTTTGAATGTTTCATAGAATTCACTTGTGAATCCATCTGGTCCCAGGGATTTTTTCTTAGGGAGTTCTTTGTTGGCTTGTTCAATTTCTTTTTCTGATATGGAATTATTTAAGTATTCTATTTCTTCTTCTGTTAATGTAGGCAATATTTATTTTTGAAAATATTCATCTATATCACCTAGATTGCCATATTTTTTCCATATAATTGGGCAAAATAGTTGTAATGATTGCTTTAATTTCCTCTTCATTAGAGGTGAGGTCTCCCTTTTCATTTTTGATACTGTTAATTTGGTTTTCTTCTTTCCTTTTTTAATAGCTTAACCAGTATGTTATCTATTTTATTTGTTTTTTCAAAGTGCTAGCTTCTAGTCTTATTTATTATTTCAATAGGCTTTTCAGTTTTGATTTTATCAATTTCTCCTTCATTTTTTAGGATTTTTAATTTAGTTTTAATATGGGAATTTTAAATTTGTTCTCTTTCTAGTTTTTTAATTTGCATGCCTAATTCATTGACCTCTGTTCTCCCTAATTTGTGAATATATGCATGCAAGGACATAAATTTCCCCCTGAGTACTGCTTTGGCTGTATCCCATAGATTTTGATATGATGTCTCATCATTGTCATTCTCTTCAATGAAATTATTAATTGTTTCTATGATTTGTTCTTTAATAAACGAATTTTGGAGAATCACATTTAATTTTCAATTAATGTTTTATTTGCCTTTCCATGTACCCTTACTACTTATTATTTTTATTGCATGATTATCTGAAAAGCTTGCATTTATTATATCTGATTTTTTGCATTTTTTGCCATTTTTTTGCCCTACTATAGTAGGAATATTTGTGAATGTAACATGTACTGCTGAAAAGGTGTATTCCTTTTTGTTCCTATTTATTTTTCTCCATATATCTATTAATTCTAATTTTTCTAAGATTTCATTTATATCTCTTATCACTTTCTTAATTATTCTTTGATTTGATTTACCTACATTTGATAGATGAAGATTCAGGTCTCCCACTAGTATAGTTTTACTATCATTTTTCCTCCTTTAGCTCCAATAATTTCTCCTTTAAAAATTTGAGTGCTATACCATTTGATGCATACATGTTGAGTACTGACATTTCCTCATTTTCTATATTGCCTTTTATCAGGATGTAATTACCTTCTCTATCTCTTTAAACAGATCTATTTTACTTTGGCTTTGTCAGATATCATGATTGCTACTCCTGCCTTCTTTTTCTCAGTTGATGACCAATAGATTCTGCTCCAGTCTTTTATCTTTACCCTGTGTTTGTCTACCTGTCTCATGTGTGTTTCTTGTAGACAACATATGGGAGGATTTTGGTTTCTAATCCACTCTGCTATTTGCTTCTATTTTATGGGCGAGTTCATCCCATTCACATTCAGAGTTATGATTACCACCTGTGTAATCCCCATTGTTTTGATTTCCTCTCCTTGTCCTGCCCTTTCTTCTTTCATTATTTCCTTCTACACCAGTGTTTTGATTTTAATCAGTACCTCTAATCTCCACCCTTATTTTACTTCCCTTTCCACACCCTCCCTTCTTATTTTCCTCTTATTTTTCTTCAGGGTTTTTTAAACTACCCCACACACTTTCCCTCCCTTGTATTGCTTTCCTTTCCCACCATTCTGGTTGTAACCCTTCTACTGCTCTATAGGGCACAAATTAATTCTCTGCCTCAATGGATCTGATTGTTCTTCCCTTTTTGAGTCAATTTCAATGCATGTAAGAATTGAATATTACCTATCTCCAACCTCTTGTACCCTTCCATTGTATTGGTCTTCTCCCCTGCTCCTGCCATACCTTTCTTTATGAAATATTAATTTACCTCATTTTGTCTCTTTTCTGAATTCTCTTAGTATTATCCTCTTTTTTAACCTCTCATTTTACATATATATATATGTATATATATGTACACATATACATTTATACATATGTATATTGATGTTTCATCCTATACAGTTTGTCACTGTTTCCTCTAACTACTTCTAGCTACCCTGATGATAATAACAATATTTAAGAATTACCAAAACCGTCTTTTCTTATAGTAATAGAAATCATTTGCATTTATTGGATCCCTTAAAAAGTTTTTTTGATATTTTTCCTCCTTTCTTAATTACATTTTGGTGATTCTCTTGAGTTCTGTCTTTGGGCATCAACTTCTCTGTTTAAGTCCAATCTTTTCTTTACAAATACTTGGAAGTTTTCTATTTTATTTAATGACCATTTCACCTTCAAGATTATAGTTAGTTTCGTTGGGTAGTTGGTTCATGGTTGTAGACCCAGTTCCCTTGTTTTCCAGAATATCATATTCCATGCCTTCTGGTCCTTCAGTGTAGATGCAGCCAGATCCTGTGTTATCTTATCTGTTGTTCCATGATATCTGAATGACTTCTTCTTAGTAGCTTGTAATATTTTTTCCTTGGTCTGGTATTTCTTGAATTTGGCTATTACATTCCTGGATTTTTCAAATGGGAATTAAATGCAGGAGATGATCTGTGGACTCTTTCAATCACCATTTCCCCCTCTTGTTTGAGAATGTCAGGGCAGTTTTCTTAGATAATTTCCTTTAGAATGATGTCTGGGCTTTTTCTTTTGTCATGATCTTCCAGTAGTCTAATAATTATTAAATTATCTCTCCTGGACCTGTTTTCCAGGTGTAACTTATTTTGCTTTTCAAGTTCTTTTCCCAATTGTCTTCAGCCTCTCTTATTTGTTTTATGTAACATCCATGATCTTAAGTGGGGTTAAAGATGAACAGTTTTAGCTGAGTCCCCTTTAGTTAAAGTAATGGAGGCTGTACAATCTTGACAAATCCAGGGCTAAGTAGATAGATAGATAGGAATTAATTCCACTGAAATTAGCAACTTCAACTGTTTAAAGATTATTCCCTAAACGATAAGATAGATAAAAGTTTCAGGTTATTTTCTCAATGCAGCAGACCTGCTCCCTGGACAACAGATATTACAATGTTTGCTTGGATGCAGTTGTTTTAATTAATTTATTTTTTAACATTTATTAATATTCGTTTTTAACAAGATTACATGATTCATGCTCCTACTTTCCCTTCAACCCTGCACTCCCCGCCACCCATGGCCGATGCACATTTCCACTGGTTTTAACATGTGTCATTGATCAAGACCTATTTCCAAATTGTTTTTAGTTGCACGGGTGTGGTAGTTTCGAGTCTACATCCCCAATTATGTCCACCTCAACCTATGCGTTCAAGCAGATTTTTTTTTATATATTTCCTCACCTGAAGTCCTTCCTCTGAATGTGGGTAGCATCTTTACCATAAATCCCTCACAGCTGTCCTTTGTCATTGCATCACTGCTGGTACAGAAGTCCATTGCTTTCAATTTTACCATAGTATATCAGTCTCTGTGTACAATGTTCTTCTGGCTCTCCTCCTTTCATTCTGCAACAGTTCCTGGAGGTCTTTCCAGTTTACCTGGATTTCCTCTAGTTTATTATTCCTTTGAGCAAAATAGTATTCCATCACCACCATATAACACAGTTTGTTCAGCCATTCCCCAATTGAAGGACATACCCTCCTTTTCCAGTTCTTTGCTACCACAAAAAGCGCAGCTATAAATATTTTCCTACAAATCTGTTTATTTATTATCTCTTTGGGGTACAAATGCAACAATGGTATGGCTGGATCAAAGGGCAGGCATTCTTTCATAGCCCTTTGAGCATAGTTCTAAATTGCAAGCCAGAATGGTTGGATCATTTCACAACTCCACCAGCAATGCATTAATGTCCCAATTTTGCCACATCCCCTCCAATATTCATTACTCTCCTTTGTTGTGATTTTAGCCAATCTGCTAGGTGTGAGGTGATACCTCAGAGTTGTTTTGATTTGCATTTCTCTAATTATTAGAGATTTAGAACACTTTCTCATGTGCTTATTGATACTTTTGATTTCTTTACCTGAAAATTGCCTATTCATGTCTCTTGCCCATTTTTCAATTGGGGAATGACATAAATTTTTATACAATTGATTTAACTCCTTGTATATTTGAGTAATCAGACCCCTGTCATGGGTTTTTGTTATACAGATTTTTTCCCAATTTGTTGTTTCCCTTCTGATTTTGACTACATTGATTTTGTTTGTACAAAAGGTTTTTAGTTTATATAATCAAAACCATTTAATTTACATTTTATAATTTTCTCGAACTCTTGCTTGGTTTTAAAATATTTCCTTTTGCAGAGTTCTGACAGGTATACTATTCCGTGTTCACTTAACTTATTTATAGTTTCCCTCTTTATATTCAAGTCATTCACCCATTCTGAATTTATCTTGGTGTAGGGTGTGAGATGTTGATCTAAACCTAATCTCTCCCATATTGTTTTCCAAATTTCCCAGCAGTTTTTGTCAAATGGTGGATTCATGTCCCAAAAGTTGGGCACTTTGGTTTTATCATAGACTGTCTTGCTGATGTCATTTACCCCAAGTCTATTCTACTGATCCTCCCTTCTGTTTCTTAGCCAGTACCATATTGTTTTGATGACTGCTGTTTTATAGTACAGTTTAATATCTGGTACTGCTAGGCCGCCTTCCTTCACATTTTTCTTCATTATTTCCCTTGATATTCTTGACCTTTTGTTATTCCAAATGAAATTTGTTATAGTTTTTCCTAATTCAGTAAAGAAGTTTTTTTGGTAGTTTGATAGGTATGGTGCTAAATAGGTAAATTAATTTGGGTAGAATGGTAATTTTTATTATGCTAGTTCATCCTACCCATGAGCAATCAATGGCTTTCCAATTGTTTAGATCCGGTTTTATTTGTTTGGAAAGTGTTTTGTAGTTGTTTTCATATAATTGCTGTGTTTGTTTTGATAGATTCCTAAATATTTTATATTGTCTAGGGTGATTTTAAATGGTGTTTCTCTTTCTACCTCTTGCTGCTCTAATGTGTTGGAAATGCTGATGATGTATGGGCATTATTTTGTATCCTGTAACTTTGCTAAAGTTGATTATTTCTACAAGCTTCTTCATTGATTCTCTAGGATTTTTTAAGTAGACCATCATATCATCTGCAAAGAATGCTTCGTCTCCTCATTACCTATTTTGATACCTTCAATTTCTCTTCCTTCTCTAATTGCTACTGCTAGTGTTTCTGGTACAATGTTAAATAATAGAGGTGATAATGCGCATCCTTGTTTCACTCCTGATCTCATTGGGAAGGCTTCTAATTTATCCCCATTGCATATGATGCTTGTTGATGGTTTTAGGTATATACTGTTTATTATTTTTAGGAAAGGTCCTTCTATTCCTATATTTTCAGTGTTTTCAATAGGAATGGGTGTATATATATTAAGCAGTGTTATTTCCTCATTGTTTATACTGCCTTTAATCAGCATGTAATGACCTTCCCTGTCTTTTTAAATCATATCTATTTTTACTTTGGCTTTGTCAGAAATCGTAATAGCCACTCCTGCCTACTTTTTTTCATTTTACACCCAAAAGATTTTGCTCAATCCCTTAACCTTAAACTTGTGTATGTAAACCTACCTCATATGTTTTTCTTGTAGACAACATATGGTAGGATTTTGGTTTCTAATCCATTCTGTTATTTGTTTCCATTTTATGAGCGAGTTCATCCCATTCACATTCAGAGTTATAATTATCAATTGTGAATTTGCTGACATTTTAGTATTCTCCTCTAGTCCTAACTCTTCTTCTTACACTATTTCCTTTTAAATCATTGGTTTGCTTTAAGCAGTTATCACTTATCCTACCCTTGATTAACTTCCCTTTCTACCCCTCCCTTATTATTCCCCTCTTTTTATTTTTAAAGGCCTAATGAATTCCCTCCCCCTTCTTTCCCCTCCCTTTTTTGACCTCTCCACTCCCCTGCTCCCCTTTGTTTATCCCTTCTGACTTTCTCAGTAGGTTTAGATAGAGTTTTATAACCCAATGGATAATATAGCTACTCTTCCCTCTCCAGTCTGATTACACTGAGAGTAAGGTTTCAATATTACCTCTTAATTCTCTCTTCCTCTCCTTCTTATAATAGTATTTGTCCCCTCCCCTTCCCATGCCCTCTTTGTGTATAATAGAATATCCTATGTTTCTCATTCACTCAAGTTTCTCTTTGTGTCCCCTACTATTCACCCCCCTCTTTCCGACTCCCCATATCATCTTAGACCATTTAATATTCTGTCCTCTCCCTATGAATTATTTTCTGATTACTGTAATAGTGAATACCATAATAGTGAATGGAGTTCACTACAGAGAATTATACATAGCATTTCTCAACATAGGAATACAGATAATTACATCTTATTGAAGCCCTTAAAGAGGCAAATTTAAAAATTATGAATTTTCTTTCTTTCCCCTCTGTTTCTTATTTACCTTTTCATGTTTCTTTTGATTTTTGTGGTTGGATATCAAACTTTCCATTTAGTCCTGGTCTATTTTGTGCAAAAACTTGGAAATCTTCAATTTTGTTGAATGCCCATACTTTCCCCTGGAAATATATAGTCAATTTTGATGGGTAGTTGATCCATGGCTGAAGGCCCATCTCTCTTGCCTTTCTGAATATCATATTCCAAGCCTTGCAGTCTTTTAGCGTGGAGGCTGCCAGATCCTGTGTGATCCTGATTGGTGCTCTTTGATATTTGAATTGTCTCTTTCTGGCTTCTTGTAAGATTTTTTCTCTTACTTGAAAGCTCTTGAATTTGGCTATTATATTCCTTGGTGTTGACTTTCCTGTGTCCAGTGTAGAGGGTGATCTATGGATCCTTTCAATGTCTATATTGCCCTCTTGTTGTAGAACTTCAGGGCAATTTTGCTGAATTATTTCTTTAAGTATAGTGTCCAAGTTTCTATTGATTTCTGCCTTTTCTGGAAGACCAATGATTCTCAAATTGTCTCTTCTAGACCAGTTTTCTTGGTCTGTCACTTTCTCATTGAGATATTTCATGTTTCCTTCTATTTTATCAGTGTTTTGACTTTGTTTTATTTGTTCTTGCTGTCTTGAGCTTCTAATTGCTGAATTCTAGCCTTTAGGGACTGGTTTTCGGTTATAATCTTTTGGTATTCGTCTATAATCTTTTGGTTTTCCTTTTCCATCTGGTCATTTCTGGTGTTCAATTTGCTTATCAGTTCATTTGATTTCTAAGTGTCACTTTCCAATTGCAAAATTCTGTCTTTTAAACTGTTATTTTCTTGCCAGATCTCTTCCATCTTTCTCATCAACTCTGATTTGAATTCTTCAATTGCTTGAGAACAGTTTTCATTATTTTGAGAAGGTTTAGATATAATTACTTGTTTGTTCTCCTCTTCTGTTCGCTCTGTTGTCTGGTTTTTCTCTGTGTAAAAGTTGTCAAGTTTTACAGATTTCTTCTTGATGATCTTTCTTTTCTGTGGTTCCCAATTTTGGCTTGCCATTGTTGTTATCCCAGCCCCTTCTCAGCTTTATCCTTACATTCAGGGTCTGTCTGCACTCTCTAGGCTCCCGAGGTCTCAGGTCTCTTTGTTCTCGGGGGTCAAGCCTCCTGGTAGTCTTCCTGGTCTGCCCCTCTGCCCGAGGCTCCTTCAGCAGTCTCAGGGAGCTGCTTCCACCGCCATGCTCCCATCTACACAGGGTCCCCACTAAAGGTCCAAGCCTGCTCTCAAGATCCTTGTCCATGCCTAAGTCAATGCCTTCACCTGTGTCAGCGCTCAGGGTCTAAATTCAAAGTCCATTTGCGTTCTTTAGCCTCTTGGGGTCCTAAGTCTTGCTGCTCTCAGGAACAGGCCCTGGAGATGCCAATGACTTAATGGGTTCCCCAAGCCTGCTTTATCTCTTGTGAGCTGGCCTTGGCACTGTACGTGGTGTGGGGGGTGGGGGAGGGTCTTCCTCCGCTCGTGTTTCAGTGAGAGCTATTTCACCCCTTTATAGCGTGGAAATGCCCAATTCCACATACCTTCAATGCTGCGCCCTGTTGTGGGGTCCCTTCGTTCGTCTGGATTTGTTTTTATGTCCCCTTGAGGAGTACTATATGCTTCGGTTAGGAGAGATCAAGCTGCTGCTCCTTACTCTGCCACCATCTTAACCCGGAACCTGTTTTGTCTTGGATAAAGTTTTTGCTTGGGTAATGTATATTGATGGTAAGTAAAGCCTAGTATAATTTCACACAGGCTTTCAAATTTAACTAAGAAAGGGATTTATTATTTTTAGGAAAACGGGAAGAAAGGAGGTGGATTTTAGGAATAAGGAGGAGGTAAGCTATCTAGAATCTTCAATAAACTTGTTGGCTTCACTTTCCCCAAAGGGGAAAGTGCTTTAAATAACTTTTATATCACTCACTAACTAACCCTTCTCCTAATCTAATGTTACTAAGTTTAAGATGGTGAAGGTGACCTTGATTGAAGACTAGTTGAGATCTTGCAAGTGAGGTAATTTTTCCCAGTCCTCACAGCCTGGTATAGTCTCTATGGAGTAAACCAGCAAAGTAACATCCTACTACCTGAGGTCAGAGATGAGCTAAAAAAAGAGCAATGCAACTCTTTTTCCCAGCCCCTTGAGCCCCAAAAGGCAGTGTCCAAAGTGACCTTGCAAGTTGGGTGTCTTGGCTTTTATACCAAGGTTCTTAACTGCCCCAACTTCCCTCTCTCCTGGAGGTCTCAGGGGGGCACTGTGGTGTTCTCTGAGGCAGCTTTAACCCCATTTAAGATCATGGATGCTACTACAGTAATCCTGGTTTTCTTGTACATAGAATTTCCACTGGAAATTCTTCAGGCATATTACACACTACTCTGTACCTAAATCTATGCTTACTATGTTCAGCAACATAAAAACTATTCCTTATGTCTTATTCTAACTTTCTACCAGTATTTCTGTTCTAGGAAGGACAAGGAAAGTAATTCCAGGGAAAGAAAGGTTTTGCATGTAATACAGGCATGATAATACATGAAACAAAGTAACACAAGTGTGCAACAATAAACTTGACTAAGAATGTCCAACCTTGCAAAACAGCAATGATATAAGTTAAAGTTACCATATCTAAGGAATGCAATAAAATATCTTTGTAAACACAACCAAATATAAATTTTCAAAGGCGCATTAAAGTAATATCTTAACCTGCTATCTGTCTTTTGTATTAAAACAAAACTATTAAAATAGTTTCTATATCTGTCATTCAAGCAGAGTGCTTCTAAAACAATCTATCATATTATCTATCAATATCATATCAATCTATCATAAATCAATTAATCATATAATCAATTAATCCAAAGTTTTGCTTGTGTCTTACTTAAGGTATATTAATAGTGTTAATACTCCAAGTTCTAAGGTATTAATATGTTAAGGCTATCTTGTTCCTTTCAGACAATAATTAGCCTCTTACCAGGAAGCCCAGGTGTTTCCTGATAGACATCAATTACTTTTAACCTAAAGAGAGCTTCTCTAGCCTCCTTGTTTCCCCCCAAAAGCCCTTCACATGGGATGTCCAACCTGTGGTTTTTCTAGCCCCTACCCCATTTGGCTTCCACGTGGGCCCTAGATTTTACTCTTCAAACAGGAAGTAGAATGGCAAGCATGGACTGTATTGCCTATTTCAAACCATTTCTTGCGATTATCTTGCCTGAAACCCAGGGGAGGGATTCACGGCCCCCTGCACATGCTGGGCCTGCCCAAGACTCTGAAATATATACCCTTATGGAGTCATCCACACTGTGCTCAGTGCAGAACTCAGTTAGAAGGAATTTAAATTGGATCAGAGGTGGATTTTATACTTCAGATTGCATGGTTTTTTTTAAAGTCTCTATATCTTATTGTATTTTTTTTATTGTTGTTTTGTTGATTTTTCTGTTACACTGATCATTTTAATGTACTGAAGTTTTGACTGCTAGATTAATTCTGTTTATGATTTTATTGTAACTCCCAAATAGTGAACAAATCTATTAGAATTGGTAAAAAGTGTTTTTGACTGCATTGATTATAATCTATTCCTTATATTATTGTAGTTTCTGATTTCTTTAAGGTTTTCATTTTTTTAAGTTTACCTGCATTAATCTAATTCTGTTATCTCTACCATTTATGAACATCTTAAACATGTTTTAAGTTGTAAAAAGCCTATAAGCCTTATGTATACTGGATTTGTCATCTCAACTAGAGGTCACATATTGCTTATACAACCTTGGAGATTTTAATGCCTTAAGAATTTAAATTGAAATTTTATAAAGGGTTTTTAGAAATGACTTTAGATACCTAGTACCCTTCTGTATGAATGATAGGGTTATATATATTTTAAAGAATGTTGTCTTAAAGGTGTAGAAGAAATATATGGAGGTTTCCTGCACAAGCTTTTACATATTACACAGGAAGCCAGGAGAGTTCATATATGATTGATGTTTTGTCTCTTTGTTTTGGCTTGCTTTCCCATCAGAAGGATCTAGAATTCCTGGGGATAACTTAGACCCAGAAGTGTTTTTTTTTTATCATATTTCTTTTTTTAGGCTCTGCCCCACAATTGCCATGGAGGTAGTAATAGAGTTTGTTGAGAAAATATCTCAGCCAAGGCTGAATGATTTATACCTGTTGATTTTGTGACAATTATACAATTTTTAAACATCATAACAAATGGTTATAATAGTGGGTTTGTTTGCTATTGTCTTTAAATGTGTTATTGGAAATTATGGTACTTTATTTGACTATGCATTATGAATCTGCTATTTTATAAAAGTAATTTACACTCACAGTTCATGGAAAAGCTTAACAGGAAATATATCTCATTTTTTGGTAAAAAAACATTTTATTAATTCTAAGATATATATATATATATATAAATTTTTTTACTTGTATGTGCAATAGAGTGTGTTTTTTTTCTTTCTCATTTTTATACTTGAAAACATTGTATTTTCCCTGAATTTTTAATTTTCTTATTGCTTTTCCTTTTAATTTTTAATAGAGTAATTGACTTCTTTCCTTTTTTTCTCAGTGTTTATACTCGAAGTACATATAACCAGTGTTAATCCTCTTTTGATTTTACAGTAATATAAGTTTAATATAAATATATAGCTGCTATAATATTAATGCATACCCCAAAAGCCTTAACTATGGTAACCTGCCAATAAATAAATATTATGGGACTGTGATTAACATCTCTCTGTCTGATTCCAGGAGAAGGGAGCAAAAGAGCCACAAGGTCATGGAGACAGACTGAGGATCTGCAAAGTGCCAAGGAGCAAAACATCATGCAGACCATGCCAATCCAGGTGGGATTGAGGAAGTTCTATGCCAATACTGACGGGCTTGAAACTAGTGTTTGAGGTTTGGGGTTGCAGATTTTCTGACATAAGTTATCAAAGAGTGAGCTCTCCCCCATACCACTTACCACACCAGAGTCAGAATGAAGCTTGGATAATCTCTAAGCTCTTTGGGGCTGGCTGAGGGCACCACATATTTATGCCTGAGGGGACTGCAAGGCCTCAGCATTGAGACTTGGTACCTGAGGCTGAAGAGTGCTAAGCCTGGGGATCAGAGCACAGAGCTTGGGGAAAAGTGAGGTTGGCTACAATGGAAGCAGGCATCCGAGACTGGAAAAATAACCTCAGGGCAAAAAGCTATAAGGTGCACTGCACAAAGAACTTCCTGGAATATAATATCAATGAAAAGCACTGCAAAACAGCTAAGATAACCTTTCCTACTAACATGCAAGAGCCACAAGTAGCAAAAGAAATAAGCTACAACAGAAAAGGGTTTTGACCCTGGATAATTCCTATGGGAAAAAAGTGCAACACAAAAGTAACAACAGAAATTGACAAATAAGCAAACACATCCAAACTAGCCAAAAATATTAGAATTCATCACAATCTCTTGAGGAACTCAAAAAGAAGTTCAAGAACCAAGTAAGAAAGATAGAAGAAAAATGAGAAGAAAAGGGAGAAAATAAATGAAAGTAATTAAAAAAGAAAGTTATAGCTTAAAAGACAAAATCACCCCCATGTAAAAAGAGGGACAGAAATCAAATGAAATAATGAGCAATTATTAAATTGTTATTGAATTAAAATGTTGATGTAAATAAGAAAGAGGGGAAAAATTTAAGGCCTTCAGTAAGGATAATTTGATTATATTTTAATATAGAAAATGATATCTGTAACTCTAAAAATTGTTTTCATTGTCATAGTAGATAGAAGAATTATTGATAGAATGAGGTTGGGGTACTAAGCAGTTTACGATGATATAAAAAGGGGGGGGAATAGAGGATGATACTAAGAGAAACTTGAAGAAAGAAGAAAAATAAAATAAATTATGCCACATAAAGAGGTCCATGGGGACAGGGAAGAAAAAGGGTAGGAAGAGAGTGATAATATATCATAGGTAATACTTTAACCTTACTTTCAGTGGAACCAGTACTGAGAGGATAGAGCAGCCAAATCTAATGGGGTATAGAATTCTATTTATGCTACAGGGAAACTCAGAGTGAAAAACCAAAGGAGGAATGGGGTGAGGAGTAATAGAGGGGAGAAAAAGGTAGGGGGGCATTCAATAGAACTTAAAGAAAAATAATAGACACTCACAGGATAAAAGTTAGAGGCTAAAGTAAAATTGATTGGGCATCAACTAAGAAAAGAAGGCAGGAGTCACAATTATGATATGTGACAAAGACAAAGTAAAATAGATCTGATTAAAATAGATGGGAAGGTAGTTACATCCTGATAAAAGGCAGTATAGACAATGAAGAAATAGCAGTACTTAACATGTATGCACCAAATGGTATAGTATCCTGATTTTTAAAGGAGGTATTTTGGAGCTTAAGGAGGAAATAGATAGTAAAACTACACTAGATGGAGACCACAACCTTCCTCTATCAGATCTAGATAAATCAAATGAATAAATAAAAAAGAAATAAGAGATGTGAAAGAAATGTTAGAAAAATTAGAGTTCATACATATATGGAGACAAATAAATAGGGACAAAAAGGAATACACCTTCTTTTTAGCAGCACATAGTACATTCACAAAAATTGAATATGTACTAGGACATAAAAACTTTGAAAGCAAATGCAAAAAAGTAGAAATAATAAATGCAACTTTTCCAGAAAATAATGCAATAAAATTATAATTAGTAAGGGTACAAAGAGAGGCAAATAAAAAAATTAAATGGAAATTAAATGATATGATTCTCCAAAATTCATGAGTTAAAGAATAAGCCATCAAAACAATGAATTATTTCATTGAAGAGAATGGCAATGAGGAAACAACATATCAAAATCTATGGGTTGCAGACAAAGTAGTACTCAGGGGCAAATTTATATCCCTGAGTCCATATGTTAACAAATCACAGAGGTAAGAGGTCAATGAATTGGGCATACAACTTAAAAAACTAGAAAGAGAACAAATTAAAGATTCCCAGAAAAAAAAAGAAATTGAAAATCCTAAAAATCAAAGAAGAAATTAATAAAATTGAAAGTAAAATACTGGTTAATCCAAAAAATAAGGAAAGAAGAAAAGCAAATTAACAGTATCAAAGATGAAAAGGGTAACTTGACCTCTAACAAAGAGGAAATTAAGGTATTTATTACTATTTTGCCCAATTATATGGTAAAATATGACAATCTACCCAAAAGGGGTGAATATTTACAAAAAAATATAAACTGCCAAAATTAACAGAAGAGGAAATAGAATCCTTAATCCCATTTCAGAAAAAGAAATAGAACAAGCCATCAAAGTACTCCATAAGAAAAAATCCAAAGCACCAGAAGGATTCAGAAGTGAATTCTAGCAAACACTTAAAGAACAACTAATCCCATTACTATACAAATTATTTGACACTATAAACAATGAAGGAAAGTTACCAAATTCCTTTTATGACACAAAAATGCTACTTATTCCAAAGCTCGGTTCACCAAAAACAGAGAAAGGAAACTACAGACCAATCTCTCTAATGTAATCCCTTAACATAGATGTAAAATCTTAAATAGAATTCTAAGAAAATGACTCCAGCAAGTGATCACAAGGATTATTCACTATGATCAGGTGGGATTTATACCAGGAATCCAAGGATGGTTTAATATTAGGAAACCCATCCACATAATTGACCATATCAACAACCAAACCAACAGAAAACACATGATTATCTCAATAGATGCAGAAAAAGGTTTTGACAAAATACAGCACTCACTCCTATTACAAACACCAGGAAGTAGAGGAGTAGATGGACCTTTCCTAAAAATAATAAATAGAATATATTTAAAACCATCAGCAAGTTTCAGCTGCAATGGGGATGAGTTGGAAGCCTTCCCAATAACATCAGGAGTGAAGCAAGGATGCCCATTATCACCTCCATTTTTTGACATTGTACTAGATACACTAGCAGTAGTAATTAGAGAAAAAATAAATTTGAAAGGATTGAAGCAGGCAATGAGGAGTCTAAACTATCACTCTTTGCAAATGATAAATGATGGTATATTTTTAAAATCCTAGAGAATCAACCAAAAAGGTAATGGAAATAATCAACAACTTTTGGAAAGTTGCAGGGTAGGAAATAAAACCACATAAATCATCAGAATTTCTATATATTTTCAACACAACACAGAAGCAAGAGTTAGAAAGACAAATTCCATTTATAACACTCTAGACAAGATAAAATATTTAGGAATCCATTTGCCAAGACAAACACAGGAATTATATGAACATAACTACAAAACACTTTTCATACAATTAAAACTAGATCTAAATAACTGGAAAAACATTAATTACTCATGGGTTAGGACAAACTAATATAATGACAATCCTACCTTAATAAATTTACTTATTTTGTGCCCTACCTATCAAACTACCAAGAAACCTTTTTTATTGAATTAGAAAGAAATATAATGAAAATCATTTGGAAGAACAAAAAATCAAGAATATCAAGAGAAATAATGAAAAAATGTGAAGGATGGGGGCTTAAAAGTACTAGATCTTAAATTGTACTATAAAGCAGTGGTCACCAAAAACCATATGGTACTGGCTAAGAGATAGAAGGGTAGATCAATGGAATAGCCTTAGAGTAAATGATTAAAACTGCTGGGAAAATTGGAAAACAATATGTGATAGATTAGGTTTAAATCACCATCTCACACACTATGCTACGATAAATTCAGAAATGGTAAATGACTTAAATATAAAGAAGGAAACTTTAAGTGAAATAGGTGAACATAGAATAGTATATCTTTCAGACCTATAGGAAAGATAAAAATTTAAGACCAAGCAAGAGATAGAGAATAATACAAAATGTAGAATGAAAATTTTTCATTAAATTTTAAATTAAATTTAAAAAATTTTGTAAACAAAATCAACGCAACCAAAATTATAAGGGAAGCAACAAATTGGAGAAAATCTTTATAAAAACCCTCTGACAAAGGTCTAATTTCTCAGATCTATAAGGAGCTAAATCAATTTTACAAAAAATCAAACCATTCTCCAATTGATAAATGGACAAGGGACATGAATAGGCTGTTTTCAGATAAAGAAATTAAAACTATCATAAGCACATGGAAAAAATGTCCTAAATTTTTCATAATTAGAGAAAGGCTAATCAAAACAACTCTGAGGTACCACCTCACATCTAACAGGATGGCTAAAATGACAAGAAAAGAAAGTAATAAATGTTGGAGGAGATATGACAAAATAGGGACACTAATGTATTGCTAATAGAGTAGTGAAATGATCCAACCATTCTGGAAGGCAATTTGGAACTCTGTCCAAAGGAAGCTAAATGGATGCCTGCTTTTGATCCAGCTATACCTCTTCTGGGTTTGTACTCCAAAGAGATAATAAGGAAAAAAAACCTGTATATGCATATATTTTTTTCTCATTGTCATTGATTATAGAAGATCTATATTTGAATTTTTAGCACATTTTTTATAATTGCATGTGAAAATTTTGTATTTCAAGCACATATTATCCAAATTGAAAGAGTTTTTGATTATTAGATTAGTGTAGGTTTAGTATATCCATTTGTTCTAACTGTAACTGCCTGCCCAAAAGCATTAGCTACTGAAATTGCCATTGGTATTTAACTAATATGGGACATTGCACATATGTTTGATTCGAAGAAATAGGATCAACAAAGGAACAGATTTCATCTATACAGTGCCAAAGAAGCACAGATATCTACACAGCGCCAAAGCAGCAAGTACTTAACCTGAATGATGCCAAAAGAGTACACACATCAAAAAGAGAAACCAATCCTGCTAGGATTGCTTAGACTTCTATGCCAATAAAAAGGACTTGAACCTAGTGTGAAAATTGAGGTTGTGACACTTAACACATATTAAGAAGTGAGACTCCTTGAACCACACTCCTCGTGAAAATTTATATTAAGTACCTAACAATTGGCTGTTCTGGCTCCATATTCTATCCCTGAAAAGAAACAATGAAAGAAGAAACAATGAAATATCAGACCAATAAATAAAAATCTAGTCCCCTTTTCCTAATTTTCTTACTATGGTGGTTGACTGTGGTCCTGGTTGGTAAGTGAGTATGTGCATGATGTTGGATATGGATTGCTTTAATTGGGCATTATTCAAATACCTAGTGTGATTTTCTTTTTTTTTCTTATTTAGAACTTTTTTCATATAAAATTTAGAATTTGATGTTTAGAATTTTTCATGCACTTGTTATTTGGCCTTTTTGGGCTAATTTTTCTGATGAATTTGATTGGCAGTGATTCATATGCCTTCTGCCTCAGTCATATATCTCTCTGTGATTTCATTGTTTCTTTTTATCCTCCTCAGGGGGGAATGTGTTTTTATTTCATATGGAGAGTTTAAGATATCTTAGGAAAAGAGATTTACTACCTCCTGGAATCCAAATGGAAATGTCCGTGGAGACCACATGGAGAATGCATGTTGATCCAGGAACCTAAGAGAGCAACTGGATGTGCAAAATTTTGAACTTAAGGGGTTTTTAAATTCATTTGTCTGGTTTAAAATTCTTTTGTCTTGCTAAAATTCATTTGTTTTGTTAAATTCATCTATTTGTTTAAATGCATTTGTTTTATATATATGTGTATATATATGTATATGTATATATATAGTTGTGAAAGAAGAGGATTGCCCCTTGAATTTTTTGTAAAAGAAGCACCAAATATTTGATTTCCTTATATTATAAAAATCATTACCATTCTCCCCTTATACTAATGTATATATCCTTTATTTTATTTTAATTGTAAATTTATTTGTTTGTTATGATCCGTTGGGGAGACTGGTCTCCCAAAGGATCACAGGGGAAAATCTGTTGTTTAAAATTATTCTAGACCTAGTCTCCCAGGACACCCTGCAACAACTTCCCCTGACACCTCCCACTTCCTTTGTGGAATTGTCGGAGAAAGTATAAAAGAGAGAGTTTTGGCACTTTTTTGGGTCTCTTTACTCTTCAGGCTCTCAGAGGTCTCCAGACCCAGGAGGCTCTTGACCCTGGAGGAGTGCCTACAGGAGGGGACCCTTTTTCCCTATCTAGCTTTTCCCTTCCCTAACTAAATAAAACCTAGTTATTCTAACAATAAGTGCTACCTTATCTTTATTGAGCTTCGAAGGGTTTGGGTCAATTTCCCCTCCTGGGCTTGGGGGTTACCCCACCTTCTTTTCCCTTTCCACCCTTCCTTTCCCTTCCTTCTCCTATTCTCCCTTCTTTTACTGCACAGACCCCTTAATAAAAGAAGACTTTGGAAGAAGTTTGGCTCTATTCTTTAGCTCTCCATTCATGTGGTGGAAGCAACTGAGGAATCCTATAAGGTGTCCTAGAAGATATCAAGTATCAAAAGATGAGTCAATCTATATTGTCAGATTTCAGGTGTCACTTTTTCCTAGAGGCAGCATAAAATTCATGGAATCAACACCAAATAGAGCCATGGACAGGAAAATGAAGTTATCTGCAAAATTTACATAATCACTTTGGCCCTTAATTTATTTCCCTCAAAAAAAAGGTGAAATGGTAGGGTTGTACTAGATATTTTTGAAGATACTTTATAGCTAAAACATTAAGTTAAATTCTGTGGGCCATGACTTCTTCACTGAGAGGTTTAAAATCAGTTGGTGAACAAACATTTATTTTCTAATATGTTATAAGCATTATTCTAACCATGGAGAATATAAATAAGAGATTAAGCAAAATAAAACAAAACAAATACATTGTTCTTGCCCACAGGTGACTCACGTTTTAATATATCAGAGGCAAATATGGAAAGCTCTATGTATCTTGTGTAAAAAGAAATTCTTTATTCCCTTTTTAATTTAATGAGGACTTGGAGGAACCATAGAAACAGGAAGTGAGGTAGAGAAAGGAGATAAAAGGGGGACAGTATCAGTTGGTCAGTCTGTCAGTTGCTGACAGTTAGGGCTGGCAGTTGCTGGGAAGTTGGCTGCTGAGAGTTGGGTTGGTGGTTGGCACTTAGTTGCTGGAATATAAAAGGTGGGCCTGAGCCTTAAGAGGGCTTTTTTTGGCTTTAAGAGGGTTTTTTGGCTTTTGCCTTTAGAGGACTTTTTGGCTTTGGGGTTTTGGGCTTTTGGTTTAGGCTGTTAGGTTTTTTCTTTCCTGAACTTTTTGGAAGGGGGTTGGTCTTTGTTGACAGACCTAAATGGGATTGGATTAAACACTGATTGGGTTGGATTTGATTGGGCTGGATTGGGTTGGAACTTTGTGAGTTGATTGTTATTAGCAGTAGTTATAGGCAGTTCTGGTAGATATAGGCAGCTTAGGTAGTAATTATAAGTAGTTATAGGACAACTAGTATAGATATTAGGAAATTTTCTTTCTCTACCTCTTTCCTATATTTCCTTCCTTTACTATATTTTTTACTATTTCTATTTTAATTAAACTAAATTGTTAATTGTTAAAAGCTGCTAGAAGTTTTCTTCTCTCTGGTTTAAAGGGATAATATTAATTTACAACTCTACTATATTCTCCTTAAAAATTAAATTTTTAAATGCTGCTCTCTTATTTTGTCAAAATTCCTAATTTAATCTTTATACTTGGAAAATGTATTCAGAATAGATGAAAAATATAGAGGGAAGGTAAAGGGTATAAGAGAGGGGATCAGAAAGGTCTGTTACATAGGGTGGAATTTACCTTGACTTTAGAAGGATGCCTGGGAAAAGGAAGAGCATTCCAAGAATGGCAAATAGCTAGCACAAAGGTACAGAGTACAAAAATGTAGTATCTTTTACAATGTACAATAAGTGATGCACTGTTTTGGGCCATAGAGTACATGAAGGGGAGTAAAGAATTAGAAGACTGGAATGGGAGGAAAATACTTGGTTGTAACGATCTATAAACATAAAAAAAAAAGACTTCATTGAATCCTGGACAGACCACTAGAACCACATGAGGTTTAGAACTACATGAGGACATGATAACATGATTGAACATACACTTTAGATAAATCATGTTTGCAACTTAGTGGAGAATGGATTGAAGTGGAAAGAGATTTGAGGGCATGAAATCAATTTTAAAATGCTTTTCCAATAGCCCAGGTAAAAGATCGTAAGTGCCTTACCATGAATGTGACTAAGCAAAAGAATAGAAATTTAGATAATATACTGGTTGTGTGTAGTATGAGTGTGGAATGCATATAATGAGTTCATCAGTATGCATAGGAAATGGCAGAAAACAGAAGATGAGACCTTAAGAGATACTGAGTTCAATGAAATATACATAAAAAAACCTACTCCTATTTTTGTCTGAACAATTTATTTAGTGAAAATTGCCCCAACACTAAATATTAGTGACTGAGTTATTTGGAGAAATACAGTGTTTTCTTTACACTATTTTCAGACTAATAGATCTTATTTTCTAAAATTGAAAAGAGATCATTCCAACATCTTTATTTTAAAGATGAAGAAACTAAAGTGTAGAGAAAACTTACTCAAAGACACCCAGGAGATTAAAAAAAATTGTGCCTAAAATATAGTTTTATGCCCCCTTTACCCATGGGGGCCACATATCTTAGAATATTTTATGAAATGGGATACAAATACAAATAAGAAATCGAGTGAGATTATTTTAATTTTTAATGAACTTATAATTCTTGAAGAATTTTGTTTTTTAAATAAACTTTTTTGACAAAAACTGTCCTCTTCGAATTTTGAGTCACAATATCAGTGAATATTAGTACTGAAAGTACAAGAATACCTGGATTTAAATTCTAACTCTTATCTTTATTCTCTATGTGATCCTTGGGAAATTATTTAATATTCTGAGCTCTTTTTGTCATTGGTAAAACAGTGATTTGTAACATTTATGTATGACATATATATGTACATATACATATGTATGACATATATGTACATATACATATATGTGTATATATATAATATTTCAAGGTTGTTGAGAGCTTTGTAAACTTTAGAGTGCTATAGAAATAGGAGCTCCTCATATTACTATTTATTCCAAGTTTATACCTACCCACCTTATGAAATGCTCCTTAAAACAACACCAGCACTACAATAAACAAAAGCCTACATAATGATCGTTGTTCACCTATTTAATCCATTCGATCTCGAATATAGTGCCAACCTTTTAAAGGAAAAGTTTGCAAGCAGTCTGCTAAAGCATTCAGAATCTTAGAATGTCTGAGTTGCAAGAGATTTCATATCTTTCATTTTTGTAAGTAAAAAGCAATTTACAAAAAAATGTAAATTGTAAGCCCCAAGGCAAAATTCCCAAATGAATCAACCTAGAATTTGCCAAATTATGAAACTAAAAAAAAAAAAAAAAAGATATCCAGCACAAAAAAGTCTTCTTATTTGTGAATGTCCTGTAATTGTGAGGTAATTAGGACACCAGCATCAATTCCTACCTTTCTTTATGTGTGTGTGTGTATATATATATATATATATATATANAGATGGGGGAGGGGGGTGGCTTCCCACGTTCACACACATGTATACATGCATACATATGACATAATGGCATGGTGGGTACCATACATTGTCTGGATCAAATCATTCCTGCCACTAGATTTTTGAAGATCTGAGGGAGGGAATGTGTAGAGATGTTCATTTCAATGCCCAACACGAAACTTGGAAGACAGAAATACTCAGCGTGACTTGATCATCAGTGGATAGAAAATTCAACATTAGGAAGCCTTGAATTCAAATCCGGTCTCAGATACTTATTAACTGTGTTATCCTGGGCAAGTTACTTAAATGACACTCAGCCTCAGTTTTCTCATCTATAAAATGGGGGTGATAGCACTTATCTCATAGGGTTATAAGAATCAAATGGAAAGACATGGTGTGTATATATATATATGTGTGTGTGTGTGTGTGTGTATTTTTTTTCAAGGATTTACATATCAGAATTAGATTGATGAATAAAAATACCTAGCACTCTACTTCAGAGGTCCTCCAAGAGAAATCCAAAGACCTTAATTTGTCTCAATGGTCTGTACATTGAGCTATGCTTATCAGTGCACGTATCATAATATTATCTATAATTCTACTTCTAGCATAAACTAGATTTTTCCATAAGACCTAGATATTTGAAATGTGATTCAGCTATATTAGAAGAGGTAGTGTTCTGCTTTATTCAAGTAATCCATGGGCAGAAAAAATATTTTATAAACATAATTTTATCTGAACCCTAATGATCATTCATTTGCTTCCACAATTATATACTACTTGTTTGTCACATCATCAAATTACCATTGAGAAAAATTTTAGGTTCTAGAAATGTCAACATATATTTATTAATGCAGGACTGCCACATAGTTCCCTATTGAAGAGTAATAGATATATTCTTCACCACTAAAATTCCTTATTTCATTCATTCATTTATTTATTTTACCAAAGTTAACAATATGACTAGTTCTCAGGGCAGTTACTTGCTATGTTTTAACAATAAAGAAATATTTCCTTTGACATATCAATATAAAAGAATAATAAAATCCAGGTCATAGTTCAAACCATCTGTAAATAAAAATAAACTCTGAAATATGCATTAGCACATGTTTTAATACTGGAACAATTCTGTTTACATATGGGATAGTTCTCCACACTTACCAGGTGATTTTATGCCACTTTGTTGAACACAGGCTGTAATATGTTTGGGCTTCTTATTGCTTGAGTAGAAAGTGCTCATCATTATCTATTATTTTATATTTATAATATAGAAAAATCAAAACAGTTTTTCAAGTGGCATACATCACACTGTCGTAGTGGTTGATTTCCTCAAGATGGTCTTCTGTGGTTTAGGTGCAGTAGGTAGAGGCACAGTTGCAGGTCTTAGAGGGGGGAAACTGTTACTGTGGCTTATTCCCAACCCTCCATTTTCCAGAGGAAAAGGAGGGAGAGGAGGTGGTAGAGGTGGGAGAGGGGGGCACTGGTGAGGAAGCTTTCCTGGCATGTGGAGAAGTTCACTGTGGATGTGAACCTCTCGATTTTTTATGTTATACCGGACATCACAGTCAGGACAGTACCCATGGTATTGAATCTTTTCACTAAATCGTACCCGTTCCCTTGTTCCTGCCTGGGGACACCTGTCCTTCTCAGGTCTGTGCATCAGAGGCTGCATCTGTACCTTGTCTAAGTTACTACTAGGTAAACCGCAGATGTCCCCATTTGGAATTTTGTTTGATGCTCCAGATAATCCTCCATTTCGGAGAAGTGTGCCATTTGTCTTTACAGAATTGATGGTTGGCACAGGCCTGTGAGGATCTTCACACTTCACAGGTGTCAATCGTGGAGGAGGAGGTGGAGGATTAGGTTTTCTCAGGACTGTGAGTATAGCAGAAGGGTGGACTGGTGGCTTGATGAGTGTTGCATTAGAATGCACTTTGATCTTCTCTAAACTGGATGCTGTGGTGCTACTGGAGCTACTGTTCAGTGTATCAGTTTTGGAGCTGTCTGTCATCTCATCCTCCAGCTGTAGGTCAGAAGTCAATGTGTCAATCTGATCAACCACCTACATGGAAATCAGAAAGCAAAAAAGTTAAAGAATGGCTCAAAACAAAAGATAAATGGAATAACATGAGCTCAGTTCTCTTCATGAAATCATATTGAACAGGTAATAAGTATCATTGTTGTTCTTTGTTCTTTGACTGATAAAATGACTGCTGCAATGATCAACAAATCAAAAAGCATTTTTTATTATTTATTTATTTGTTATTATTATGTGCAAGTCACTGGACCTCAAAACAAAAATTAAATAGTTCCAATCCTCAAAAAGCTTACAATTTATTGGAAGACACACAATAAAATGACTAACATTGGGATGTAAGAATAAATAAAGGGTTGGTAATACAACATTCTTTTTTCTGCCCTTAACATTCAGAAATGGAAAAGGAAAAAATGGATACTGGTTGCCATAGAGTTTTAGAGATTCCCTGATGAAGTACTTTTGTAAAGATATATGTCTAATTCACATAAAAGGAAATGAAGTGTCAGAAAGTAAACAGCCAAATGATGTTAAGAAAACAGGGTTCTTTGAGGCAATGTCTATCAATTGGGAAGTGACTGAAAAAGTTGTGATACATTACTTTAATGTAATAAAAAATAATGAGCTAGATGAGTTTGGAAAAACCTGGAAAGACTGATATGAACTGGTACAGAGTGAAGTGAGAAAAACCAGAACACTGTACTCAATAAACAGTAATATCATATGATGATAAATTGTGAATTACCTAGCTATTCTCAGCAATACAATGATCCAAGATAACTCCAAAAATGTTTTGAAAAATGCTTTTTGCTTCCAGAGAAAGAACTTGATTGACTTTGAATGCAGTTCAAAGCATATAGTTTCATTTCATTTTCTTAATTTTTGATGTGTCTTCTTGCATGACTTTACTACTATAGAAATAGATTTTGCCTAATTACATGTGTATAACCAGTCTCTAATTACTTATCATCTTAGGAAGGGGGAGAAGAGAGGATAGAATTTGGAGCTCAAAATGTTAGAAAATGAATGTTAAAAACTGTTTAGACATGTGATTGGGAAAAATTAAATGTTTGAGTTTTAAAATTTTGATTTCTTACATGCTTCGTTTTGGGGTTTTTAAGCTTATAACATTATTAAGAACAAATAGGGGTAATTTGCTGTCAGTAGTTATAGTAATAGAAGTAGTATTATTTGAATACGTTCAAATATAGGAGAGTAGTGGCTTGTTTAACCAGTTGTATTGAAACTAGTCCTAAATCTAAAAAGGCAGTCATTTCTGTTGTGAGGAAGATTAGGTAGTAATTAATTAAGAATTAAAGTTCATCTAGCAGGCTGGAGCTGGAGAATTCTAAGATGGAATGAAGGAGCAGGAAGGAGTGCCTTGTGCCCTGAGAGGGAGACTCCATTAGTGGTGGGCAAACTGTTGCCAGCCCTGGGAGATCTCAGACCCTGCATCTTGATTTCCTTGGGATCCTGAGTGGAGGTGGATTTCCAGCAACAATAGAACAGTGCCAAGAAGAGGAGAAGTTTTGAATCTGGTGGACAATTTCTCAAGCACACTCTTTCTTCTTGGATATCTTGGACCACCTAGGATTTTGGCATCCAGTGAGCATTTTTGGAAAACTGTGAGAACCCTCAAAGCCACCCTCAGATTGATAACTGTGCTCATTCAAGCCTGGCTGGTACCAGGACTGATTCAGCCTCCTAGAGACTCCACCGTTCCCTGGGCCCTGCCTGCTGGATCACTTAGATTAGAGTAGAATAAGTCCTCCCCTTGCCCTGTGGTTTTGCCCTTTAGATTTTAAGTATAGAAATCCCTTTCCCACCTTTTAGTTAAACATAATTAAAACTGTTAAACCCTTTTACCTTGCCTGCTTGTTTCTAGACTCTGGCCTAGGGAGAGCAGGGTGACAATTAAGACCAACTGCCATTCCTGTGATAAATCCAGTGAACTCCTTATCCTGGTCTAGTCTCTCCTACACCCCAGTGTGTGTACCTAAAACTATTTAGATTATATTTTAACATCTCTGGTGCCCTCCATTGCCTATATTTTCCACATTTCTAGGAGTCATTGGTGTCATTGTCATTATAATAGTAGTAGTAGTAGTCAGAGAAGAAGGAGAAGGAAGAGGTTGTTTTTAAACTCCAATTCAATTATCTAGGGTCTGAGTAATAGCGGGACATAAAAGTATAGGAAAGATAAACTTGGGCCAGTTGAGCTACAGTGATACCAGTGATTGTATCAGGAATGAAGTTAGTATGATTAAACCTCTTTTATAAAAAACTCACATATACACTACATATATAATTTGTATATACATATTTATGGTTTAAAGCAGGGGTTGGCAATGTATGGCTCTCGAGCCATATCTGGCTCCACAGCCATATCTGGCTCCACCTCCTGACTGGCCAGTCCCGGCAGAGCCCCAGGATGTGCCCTAGGAGTCCCTTCAGCCCCCTGCCCCATATTCCAGCACCTTCCACCTCCATCCTCCTCCTTCCGCAGGTGTTTATGGCTCTCATGGCCAAAAAGGTTACCAACCGTTGGTTTAAAGGAAGGATATATTGGTTAATGCAAATTGTGGGAGAGAATAGTGGAAACTTTACAGAATAATTTCAAGGTATAAAAAAATAGTACCTACCAAATTCCTAGTATGACATGATTCAGTGGCTAGAATTTCATATCAGAAGTTTGTTCTCTTTCATAAAGTAATAGTTGACACATATCCATACAGTAAATACAGAGTTCAAAATATCTTTGAGAAGTAAACAAATAATTAATCCTAGAGTTAGAACAAAACTATTACCCACAATTTCCATGAATCCACTAGCCCTGCATTTCTGGTATAAATCCCAGCTAGTGATAATTTCTTTATCCCAAGATCATTCTCCTTTTTTCTCAAGTATTCTGTGGCTCACTGCATCTTTCTTTCCTGTCCAATGTCTATTCTTACAAGAGGGGAGTTCAATACAGACATAGATTTTTCCTCCCTGAAGTCACAGATCCTCAATCTTCTCAATTACCATAAAAATGTATTCTATTTCTCAACTTCCACCTGTATTCTATATCATTTGTATACCACTGTCATGGTTACAGTTATTACTCTCTCATCCCAAAGTCTTTAATAAAAGACTTTGGGATGAGAGAGTCCATGATGAAGAATTCTTAAATTTCTTTGTCTAGTCATAACTTATCATTTTCTATCTTCCTATACTTCATTCTCCCTATACTTCATTCCTCCTAATTTTATTTTTCACTTTCACTATGACCTCCAGTACCTCTACTCATCTGTACTCTTAGATTAACCTTGCCTTGGCTTCACTTCTTAAGCTTTTTTTTCTGTAGTTAATCACTTCAGGTTTACTCTTCTCTATTATCAAATCTCCTATCGTTTTCTCTGATTGTAACTTGTCAACCCGACTCTCCAGGTCCAAATCTGGAAGCTCTGTGCTCCTGATGGGTGCTAGTTCTCCACAATTATTTTACCTAAATCTGCCTTTTTGCTGCCCTCTATCTTCATGTTATACCTTTGGTCATGTTACCACCCTACCTCCCATTTTTCACCTCTACTTCTGGTAATAGTAATAAATTCACCCTATTATCCCTAAAACAATGTTAAATAGGCCTATAGCATTACTGACTTTACCTTTTACTTCTGTTTAAAACATTGCTCACAATCCTCTACTTCTTTAGGTATGTTGCCTTTCTTTATGAGAAAGTAAACTTGTTGGCATGCTTTTTGTATTCATAATTGCAGCACTTAGCTCAGCAACTTGACATTGAATAATTGCTTTGAAAATAATTTTTTTCATTTATTCACTCATACCTGCTAAGACCCAAATCTTCATGAGTTCTATAATCTTTCTCTTCCATGTCTACTAATATGATTAGTGAGGAAGGTAGGCAATGCCACAGACTTGATACACTACAATTCATCTCATCTCAACTGCATCTTTATTGTGGTAAGATATTCTTCTGGTAGCTAATCATATCTTCTCAAATCTCTTAAACCAACAGTTTTCCTCACCCTTTCAAAAGTAAATCTCAGCATATTTATTTTTTCTGAAATAAGGAAAACATGTGTTAGAGACATTCACCTCTCTTCTGTTCTACAAAAGATCAAAAATCTAAAGAAAGAGGAATACCAGAGGCCATATAGTCCAACTTTCTAATTTTACAAATAAGAAAAATCAAAGCACAGGAAGCTTAAGTGATTTGCCAGGGGTCACAGAGGTACTGAGTCAAAGATGATCCATGAACTCATTCATCTGAAGTCAGTACTTATTCACTATGTCCTTAGCCAAAAAGCCCTTAAAATAATCCACTATTTTCTCTTCTATTACAGTTTTTTAATCAAAATTCTAGCTTAAATTGGGAAAATTTTTGTATTTTCATATATTATGTCATTTCTTGGCATGCCTTTTAGCAAATTTCCTCCAAAATTAATCCCTTTCTCTCATCTTCATTCTCTCTTTATGTACTAATTCATGAATACAATCTCCTATTACAAAAACAAATAAAAATCTATTTATATTCATTAATCCTACTTCCTCTCTCTCATGTCTCAACCTTTGTGCAATCTGACTTCTAACTTTATCAATAACCAATGACCCTTTAATTGACAAATCTCATGGTCTTTTCCAAATTCTTTTGCTTCTTGGCCTATCTGCAGCATTTGGAACTGTTAACAGCACTCTTCTTGACATTCTTTCCTCTCCATGATTTCATCATACTTTTCTCTGTGATTTTATGATATATATATATAGCATATATTCATTTTCAATCTTATTTGATGGGTCATCAGCATCATCCATATTTTGTCCTCTAACTATGGATTTATGCTAAAGTTCTGTCTAAGGGCTTTCTTTTTTTTCTACATTTTATCTTTTGATGGTGCCATCAGTTTCCATGGATTCAACTATCGTGCCCCTGAAAAAGATTCTCATATGTGAATATTTAGCTTCAATCTCTCTGACAAACCAGTTCTGCATCAACAATTGTCATTGGAAAAAAATAACCATTGTCTTTGGATATGTCAAAATGGATGCCTTGTATGCATTTCAAACTTAGTATGTTTAAAATTCAGTTTATCATCTCTTGCATTAGACTGATATTTCTTTCATAATTCCCAGTTTTTCTTAAAAAACACTACTATCTTTCCATCACCTTGTTTTGCAGTTTTAGGCATCCTTTACTTCTCTTGCTAAACCTTGTGGTGAATAAAAGATGAAATAAATGAGGAAACAAAGATTTAAGATTCTAAGCTTATTGATTTATTAAGTAATGCATGTCAGTTGCCAAAGAAGTTGGAACCAGGCATTCTCAGCTTTTGCACTTGACTCCAAAATACAAGGGGAGACGGACTTTTATACATTAAAAAATTCATCAGTAAAATCAACTGATTAAAAGGAAACAATACATTATGTAATATGATTTCTAATTGGAGGAAAAATTAGGAACTTTTCAGGTTGAGAGAGGGAGAATGAATGAGTACCATTTCCTGAATTCAGAAAAAGAGTTGTCTGATCTGCTCACTCCAGTACAGGTATGCAAAGGAATATAGAAAGAATCACTACTGGCGAGTTTAAGTCTAGTTTTCAGATAAGACATAGGGGTTGCTTGAAATGTACAACTGTGAGAAAACTTCTGGCATCAATCTTTAGATCTGCCCTGGTTTCTGGAAAAATAACTTATGTTCTTAGTTAAAGGTCTCTAAGAAGCATGTAAAGGCTGTCCAGTTTTCCAACCATGCAAGACTATGTTCAAACAACACAATAAGGTTTTCTACCAATTTCCACAATTGAACAAGTTTTTCTCTTAAGGAAGAAATTGAACTAGACACATAATTCAATAGAAGGGGAACTGGGCTAGTTGTAGAATTGAATTGCAAGATGGAGTCAGTGTGGTTCATTCAATTCCTATAGTGAACTTCTTACTATCCCAATCTCCTCAATTCCCTCACTCTATATAGTCAATGGTCAAATCTTGTCATCTCCTTTACCCATAGTTTCAACAACTAATCTACTTCATGATCCTTTGGTAGTGCTAGGACACCTTTAGTCATATATTTTTTATTTATCCATGTGATATTCTTGAACTTTTGTTCTTCCAGGTGGATTTCATTATTTTCTTCTACCTCTTTAAAGTGAAATTTAAAAGTAAAGTTATATTGAGATGACTGAAAAAGTAAATCAATTCAGAAGAAATAGTCCTTTTTATTGTATTGCATTGGCCTACCAATTAGTAAATGATATTTTACTGTTAATCAAATATGACTCTATTTCTGTGAAAAATGTTAAGCAATTATTTTCATAAATTTGGATTATTAAATTCCAAAGCATATATTTTATAATAAATACATGATATATTTTGTCACATTAAAAAATCAGTGGATGTAAAAAAAATTAATAAATTTTTGTAAAGTTCCTGGGTTTGTCTTGGTAGGTAGACACTTTGCAGTTATTTTAAATGGAATATATGTATATGTAAGAGGGAAAGTGTCTCACAAAGTATGTATGGGGCAGGAATGATTTATATCTACCACTTATTTTTAATTTGAGCACACACATCAGTGAGTATGTGTGAGCAGAGTATGTTGCTGGATTAGGTAAAAGTTTTAGTGATATTTTTTATACATTCAGAAAAGCTGATTGATATTAATTGGCTGTTTGATAATGAGGAGATATTACATGATTAAACATTAATGGTGGATTGTATGAGTCATATAGAAACAATAGAAATTTGGCATAGGACAAAGGAACAGCAAATTTTAAGATTGTGAGGTACCACAGTAGAAAAGTCTCTGAATACTGTTCCTGCAAGTTAGCTGAAAAGCAAACTGGGTACAAGGCAAGAGACTAGAGTAGAGGCCAGGTCAGAGAGGAGCACACTTATAAAACAGCAATGGAGGTAAGGAATCTCGTCTTTTGGTAGTTTGGTATTTTGATTTTTGCTAAGTCTATTATTTTCACTAGATAAAAATTTTATCTGTGCGCTATAAAATTTGATGGCCTGCATTAAAACACATCCTAATGATTCTGTTTCGGTGTTTTCATTGCTTCTAAATACTGAGTGCTGTGTGAATGCATATGTATGTATACGTTTGTGTGTTTTTCTTGTATTCCTACACAAAATTGTGGCTGTAATATTAGATTGTTTAGCTTCAAATAGTTTTGCATTAATAACAAATATCTTAGAGAAGAAGAAACCTCAAGGGGTTTACAGTCATCAGACATTTTGAATAGTCTTTTCCATTTGGAAAAAAAACCAAAACAATATAATATTGAGGCTTTTAGCCAAACTTACAAGCTGTTTCTGAAATAGCAACAACAAAAGAGGTAAAGTAAAAATGGACTTTTCCTAAAACAACAAGATGAGAAAAATAAAAAATGCAACTATAATTTGGAAAAGTTATTTATCTGCATTTGATAGAGGCAATGATCTGAAAAAGACAGGTTACTATACTGATAAAATCCATGTGGGCAAAAAAACCTGGATATTTAGTTTAAAAATATCCATTTTGTACTTATTTGGGTAGAAGAGCAATAAGCATTTATATAGCAACTGCCACATATAGATATTGTGCTAAATACTTTACAAATTTATCTCATTTGATATTTTGATAGTAGTGACTATTACTATCATTTAATGACATACATATATCACTTATATATTATAATGTCCTTAGACTCCATATTTATTTTGTTATAATGGCCAAATACTTTTTCTGTACCTAACACATCACAACTTAGTTAGGAGATGGAAAAAGCTATACTTATTCTCATCTGCTAAGGATTAGCCATTACCAAATCATAAACTTTATGGCTATTTTCCAAGCACTGGCCACCTAAGATTGTGGAGTCTCAGCATCAAAGGTTGGTTTTATTGGCCATGATAAATTACAAAAATTAGTAAGTCATAGAGGATAGATACACACTGAGAAATAATTCAATATCAGAAATGCTTAAATCATTAAAGTAGTGCACAAAAATCAGGAAACAAAATTTGATGATGTTCTCTTTAAAAAGAAGGTTAAACAACAGCAACATTCCCTAATTTTAGTTTATTAAAATTTTATTAGATCAGATGTCATCAACTCTAACAAAATTATTCTATAAAGTTATTTAAAATACTATGTGTATATGTATAAGACATACCACTCATAAGTGGTATGTCTTAGTATCACATATGGTACAGTGTCTTAGTTTACTTATAATTGGCTCACAACACACTGTGTATGTATACATACATATATATATATACATATATATATACACAACATGTTATGTTTAAGTGATTTTGTATATATGAATGTGTGCTCATAGTGTACATATATACACATGTACATAGCATGTTGCAAGTCAATTATAAATAAGATATCGTAGCATTTTTCCTTTAGGCATTTGAATCTGAATAGATTTCTAGTGTTTACATTTAAATTTCTACATTTGAAAAACTTCATGATGACATAGGACTACTGTAAGATCATTTCCCTTTTATGTGGAAGTCAATGTCAACAAGAACATTCTAGAATAAATAAATATATTCCACATAAAAATTATATTGAATTTCCCACCTTTTAAAAATACTGTTGTATTATGTAACTAATAATCACTAGCAAACATTTCAGCATAGGAGGAACAATATAAGTTGAATGTATTTGACACTAATTTTTCTACAAAATTTGATGTCTTTTTTCTAGATACAAAAAATTGGATAATCTCTTTTCTAATTATATAAGTACCTATAAATAAATAAGTAAATAAGTAAGTACCTGTAGATGCACTGCAGTCTTATTGCAACCCCAAATATAATTTGTCAATTTTATTATTTTGCTAGGGTTGGTGCTAAAATTGAGAATTACTGGATTCTCTCATTTAAACTTCCCCTTTGATTATCCCATTTAACTCCTATTACCATTGCTACCTGTAGAGTTTTCCAAAATATTTCTGGAATCCACATTTCTAAATTTGTGGAACCTGAAATTCCACAGGAGTGGACAATGGAGTAGTAGACAACCTACTACAATGTAGATGATGGAGAGCACCAATATAGTTCAAAGTCTCAATTCCAGTGAAAGCTTCTCATTGACAATTTGTCATAAGGAAGAATGTACAAAACAGGATAAGGCTGTAGGTGTTTACATATATACATATACATATACATATACATATACATATACATATACATACATACATACATACATACATATATATATATTTGTGGAGCAGAATAATAATCTTATTTTATTTTATTAAAACTTTGTTACATGAAGTATCTCTTCACTAAAAAATATATCAAAATCTATTTTGAAGGTATCTTTAAATAACTAGAATCTTCTTTGATATGTGATTTTATGCCACATTTACATCTAAATTCTGTATAGCTAATAGTAGAACCATCAAAAATCTCCCTATAGAACTTTAAAAAATCATAGATTGCTCTCATTAAATATAAAAATATACACATATGAGAATAGAAATAAAGTTAAAACCTGATAATCAAAATGCCCAGGGCATGAAATAGGCAACAGAATAGGCAAAAGGTTTGCTCCTAAATTACCATTTAAAATTTTTTATACATTTGGGAGATGACTCCTTTAAAAATTATTTATTTAAATGCTTTATTATTTTCTTAAAGATTTTGAAACAATTTAATTCATTGTCATCAATATAAACATAACGCTTGCACTGTCCTTTAAAACTATGCTGTCTTTGGTTACTATTTAAGTGTGAAGGAATGTTTTATCTTCAGAAAAATAGCCAATCATAAAGTTTCCCCAGAAAATAATATATATGTACATATTTTTCATTATGGTTTTCTCCAGCTAGCATTTTTAAAAAACTTTTCTAAACATTCCTCTCTCATTCACCTCTATTATTGGCTTTTCTAATATTTGCCATAGAGTGAGACTGGTGATTATATATACAAACTTGATATGATGATATTTAAAGAAAAAAATTAAACTTTTTTTAAACATTGGAACTTTATATTTTGGCTAATCAAAATTTTTATTGATTTTTTACCTTTGTATATTTCTTGATTTCCATTTTGTTCTGGATGAGTGAAGGTACTAAATTGCATAGCTCTGGATCTCTATAGTGTTAAATGGTAAACCTAACAATTTTCTTGTACTAATTTACAATTTGTGGAGAAGTTAAAATACATATACTTGCATAATCCTGAAAATCAAACTTACTGACTAAAATAAATAAAAATAATGTATTTAAAGTGCATCTAGTTCTTCAACATTTAAAAAGATCCGTGCTTTCTTTATTTTGGACACTTCTTCAATAAATGGAAAAATCAATACAGTCACAGCCTACTAAAAGATTTTATGAGCATCTGTGGCCAAAATATTAATCACTAGTGTCCATCTTCTGGTGTCAAGTATCTAGTATCTTAACAAAACTAGTTTCCAGATAATAAAAAAAGTTTGTCATTGAGCTTATATTCTCTTGTTTGATTATTTATGTAGATGAATCTTTTACCCTTTTGGTTTAACTATGCAATTTAATGTATAATTAAAAAATAAATGCAATTTAACTACATCATCTCAAATAAAACTTTTATAAGAACTTTAAAAAAATCTTTATCAAAGTTCTACTCTGATGTTGGCATAAAGCTAATCCTGAAGCAGATTTCCTGTCAGGTCATTCCAAGTTAGAAAGATTTTGAGTAGCAATTTTATCTGCCATTGGAGGACCAGAATAGCCAAGTACAAAGAGACACATAGCCAGATGGCTGTACACTAGGCAATGAATTATTTTGGTCAGAATACACAGAAACTCGAATATCAACTACCAAAATGTAGAATATTTGGCATCTGTTTTATTTGAGTGAATGCCCAAAAGAGAGCATACATGGAAGAACTGGAAAACACCTGCTTCAGTATCTACATACAAATAACTTAACTTTTCTACACTTCCTTATATGTTAAACATAGATGAGGATAATTCTAAGTTCAAACTAGTCCGAATAATCTTATTAGTGCCTTGTAATTTAAAATAAAGCAAACTTGCCCATGACTACTACCACAGTGTCTCACTTTCCCAGCCTTAATTTTTTGTCCAATATATATTGATGCCATTTTCCCCCTAGGTGATGGAAAATGTCACATCAAATGAAACTTAATGTGGTTCGGATAAGAGAACATATATAACACATCCTAAATATTCCCAAACATTCAAAGAAATAATATTAGTACTTCTGTACTAGCAGTAATGCAATAACCCAGGACAATTCTGAGGGATTTATGGAAAAGAACGCTACCCATATTCAGAGGAAGAACTACAGAAGTGGAAACACAGAAGACAAACAACTGCTTGAACACATGGGTTGATGCGGACATGATTAGGGACGTAGACTTGAACCGACCACACCAATGCAACTATCAATAATATGTAAATAAGTCTTGATTGATGACACATTTTAAAACCAGTGAAAATGTGCATTGGATATGGGAGAGGGCTTAAGGGGGGGGGTGAAGGGGAAAGTAAAAAGATGAATAATGTAACCATGGAAATTTTTTCTAAAAAAATAAAATATTTAAATCTTAAAAAAATAAACAGGCAAGGAAAGCTTAAAAAAAGAAAAGAAAAGAAATAATATTAGCACGGAAGAAGGAGAAAATTCAATGTTTGTTTTCCTAGAGTAGCAGTGATAACTACCCAGCTACTTACAATAAAAACATTGCTATATCTTTACTGTAATATTATTATAATAATTTCCTACAGTATCACAATCAAAACATTACCATAGCAATTTGATAAAGAAAATATATGTATCAAGTAGATACAGAGATAATGTGTATAAGAGGAAGATCACTTCTACTTCTTTAGTCTCAGAAATTGAGTTTAAAAATTCAGCTCATTCCCTGTTATATTTTTAAAATACAAACTGGAGAGTATCAAAGAAGATCTGTGGACAGGGATGGATGTTTGGCTTAGGCACAGTTTTGTCCTGAAAGAAAAAGATACCCTTGCACATTGGATGTGATAATGGTTGATGGACAATATTCATAAACTCTGTCTTCCTTACAGAAAGGTATAATTTATTGTTGTTTTTACTTTTCAAGACATTATCTTGAGAATACAGAGAATTGATATTTCCCTGGCAGCACCAGGACTAGGGTAACCTCATAGGTATTTCTAAATTTATTAGTTCCCTTTGAACCTTTCCAAGTTCAACTCTATATTTTAGAGTTACAAGAAAAGAGATATACTAATGCAACATGTTCCATGGAGAAATAAAATAATTATCCAGATGGCTCATGAATATGTCCTACTTAGAGGGGGGAAAAGCTTTGGATTATATGGATGAGAAAGTATAGACCTTGTGGGAAGAAAGTAGTTATTCAAACTTGGAGTGAAGGAAGTAAGGAGAGAAATCAGTGAACAGAGAGAAAGGGGATATAGAATTCTGTAGAGAAACAGACAAAGAACTTACAGCTAAGATGGCAGTATAAAATGTTCTTTCTAAAACCTACTCCATATGCTTAAACACTTGATTAAAATGAAGACAATTTTGTGTATAAAAAATCTAGCCAAAGAAAAACACAATAGAGTTCTTTGCCAGTCAAAGGGGAACAGAACAAGCAGATAGGATATAAAGCAAGGACAACTCCAGAACTTTATGGTGACAACATAGAAAAACTAGGGGGAAAAAAAGCAATGTTTTTTGAGGAGGAAAGTGGCCTGAATTTTTCTTAGGAGACTTCTCTGAAATCAGCAACATCTTCCATGGAATTGCTGTAGGAAAGAATACCAGAATCAGTTGTGTGGTCACATATCTATAAATGGATGAAAAGATGACCTGGTATTGGGAAAACATCAGGAGACACAGAGAAGGTTCAAATGGCTACAATGAGGTTGTTGTTTTTTTCCTAATGTTGAGTCTAAAACCTGGTCCCAGATAAGGTCTATAATTTCAAGGCATGGTTATAAAATAAGGCAGAGTCTAGACCAGTGGTTCCCAAACTTTTTTAGCCTACCACCCCCTTTCCAGAAAAAATATTACTTAGTTCCCCCATCACATACTGTCACCGCCCCCTTACAGTTATTCACCACCCCCAAATGCACCTGTGGCCATCACCACCCCTCTGGATCACTTCAGCACCCACCAGGGGGTGGTAGTACCCACTTTGGGAATCACTGCTAGACCAATTTAAGGACCACAGAGAAGCAAGTTCTGTACTGGTGAAGGATAGAACCTCCCTCAGCACATTATCCTTTTCCACTTCTACAGCAAGAGTAAGTATTAAGTCGAGGAGAGGATGAAAGTCGTGACAGGTGTTGTGAGGGTTATATAGCAATTAATTTAGTGTTAGTGTTGGACCTAGCAAGAAGGGCTGGAGGATTCCAAGATGGAATGAAGGAGCAGGAAGTGGGGCTTGTGCTCTGGGAGAGACTCCATTATTGGTTGGGACATAACTTTTGCTAACCCTGGGAGATCTCAGAGTTAGGGAAAAACTGCATCCAGATTCCCTGGGATCCTGAGAGGTGAAGGCTTTCAGGAGTGGACATCAGACCTGCAGAGCAGCACCAAGTGGGGAAGTGGTTTGTAATCTGGTGGACAGAATTGCAAACTCACTCTCCCTACCTGGGTACCTTGGATCACCTGGTGGAGTTGGCTCTTGGCATCCTGTGACCATCCTTGGATTACCATGAGACCCCAATTGGTCCTTTATCTGAGCTGACCAAACCTGGCTGGAACCAGGTTTGAAGGAGCTTTCCCTGTGACTTCAGTACTGCTTCCTTTGGGCCCTGCCTGGCTTAGGTCAATAGGATAGTGTAGTTAAGTCCTTCCCTGCCCCCTGTGGTTTGCCCTTAGGTTTTGAGTATAGAATCCCTTATTCCCATCCTTCATTATTATTTCCCTCAATTATTGCTACTGAGTTGTGTTGGAAATATATAGAAATGCTGATGATTTATGTGGGTTTATTTTTGTTCTTGCAACTTTGCTAAAGTTGCTGATTATTTCCACTAGCTTTTAAGCTGATTTTCTAGGATTCGTCAAGTAGACTATCATATCTGCAATGAGAGATAGTTCAGTCTCCTCATTGCCTACTTTAATTGCTTCAATTTCTTTTTCTTCTCTAATTACTATTGCTAGCATTTCTAGTATAATATTAAATAATAGAGGTAGTAATGGGCATCCTTGTTTCACTTCTGAGGTTATTTGGAAGTCTTCTAATATATCCCCATTGCAGATGATGTTTGCTGATGGTTTTAAATATATACTATCATTATTTTTATAAAAGGCCCATCTATTCCTATACTTTCTAGTGTTTTCAATACAAATGAGTATTGTATTTTGTCAAAACTCTATCTGCATCAGGGGGCAGCTGGGTAGCTCAGTGGATTGAGAGCCAGGCCTAGAGACAGGAAGTCCTAGGTTCAAATCTGGCCTCAGACACTTCCCAGCTGTGTGACCCTGGGCAAGTCACTTGACCCACATTGACTGCCCTTACCAATCTTCCACCTATAAGTCAATACACAGAAGTTAAGGGTTTAAAATTAAAAAAAAAAAACTCTATCTGCATCTATTGAGATAATCATGTGATTTCTGTTGGTTTGGTTGTTGAAATGATCAATTATATGAATAGTGTTCCTAATATTAAAACATCCTTCCATTCTTGTTATTATTTAATATCATATTCCAAGCCTTGTGGTCCTTTAGTTTCCACTAAAGGCTGATAGATCTCGTGTAATCCTAACTGAGGCTAATTGATATCTGAATTGTCTATTTCTGTCTATTTGCAATATTTTTTCCTGGCCTGGAAGTTCTTTAATTTAGCTATAACATTTCTGGGGGTTATTTTTTTAAACATTTATTAATATTCATTTTAACCTGTTTACATACTTTATGCCTGTGTCATTTAAAATCACTTGGGATACTTGGAACTACATTTCCCGTGGTCCAACGGGTTTCCCGTTCCGGTTCTTTGGGCATGGGGATGCCTACGCCTCCACGCAGAGGACAGTTTAAAATCTCCGGGGTGAGGAGGAACTTCCTTTTTTTTAGCTACCTTCCTCTTTAGCTACCTGCCTCTTGAGCTACCTGGCTTCTTTAGCTACCTGAGTTCGTGGAGAGAGGAAAGGTAAATGGCTGAGGTGAGGTTGGAATAGTTTTTCTTACAGGCACGTGGTCAGTTTATCTCTATCAGCATGGCTTTTATTAAAATACTATTGTTCCTTTTGATCTCAGCCCTCATCATTTTTAATAATAACATGCCCCTACTTTCCTCTTCATCCCCCGCTCACCCCCCACCCATGCCTGATGCACACTTCCACTGGTTGTAACATGTGTCCTTGTTGAAGGCCTATTTCCCCATTGTTGTTAGTTGGATTGGTGTGGTAGTTTTGAGTCCACGTCCCCAATCATGTCCTCCTCAGCCCATGAATTCAAGCATTTGTTTATCTTCTATGTTTCTTCTCCTGCAGATCTTCCTCTGAATGTGGGTAGCGTTCTTTACCATAAATCCCTCAGAGCTGTCTTGTGTCATTGCACAGTTGCTGGTACAGAAGTCCATTACATTCGATTTTACCACAGTATATCAGTCTCTGTGTATAGTGTTCTTCTGGCTCTGCTCCTTTCACTCTGCATCAGTTCCTGGAGGTCTTTCCAGTTCACCTGGAACTCCTCCAGTTTATTATTCCTTTTAGCACAATAGTATTCCATCACCAGCATATACCACAGTTTGTTCAGCCATTCCCCAATTGAAGGACATACCCTCCTTTTCCAGTTCTTTGCCACCACAAAAAGCACAGCTATAAATATTTTCATACAAGTCTGTTTATCTATGATCTCTTTGGGGTACAAACCCAATAATGGTATGGCTGGATCAAAGGGCAGGCATTCTTTTATAGCCCTTTGAGCATAGTTCCAAATTGCCAGCCAGAATGGTTGTATCAGTTCACAACTCCACCAGCAATGCATTAATGTCCCAATTTTGCCACATCGCCTCCAGCATTCATTACTCTCCCCTTCTTTCATTTTAGCCAATCTGCTAGGTGTGAAGTGATACCTCAGAGTTCTTTTGATTTGCATTTCTCTAATTATTAGAGATTTAGAACACTTTCTCATGTGCTTATTGATACTTTTGATTTCTTTACCCGACAATTGCCTATTCATGTCTTTTACCCATTTTTCAATTGGGGAATGGCTTGATTTTTTATACAATTGCTTTAACTCCTTGTATATTTGAGTAATTAGACTCCTGTCAGAGTTTTTTGTTATAAAGATTGTTTCCCAATTCGTTATTTCCCTTCTGATTTTGACTACATTATTTTTGTTTGTACAAAAGCTTTTTAGCTTAATATAATCAAAACCATTTAATTTACATTTTGTAATTTTCTCTAACTCTTGCTTGGTTTTAAAATCTTTCTTTTCCCAGAGATCTGACAGTTATACTATTTTGTGTTCACTTAACTTATTTATAGTTTCCCTATTTATATTCAGGTCATTCACCCATTCTGAATTTATCTTGGTGTAGGGTGTGATATGTTTGTATCCTGCAACTTTGCTAAAGTTATTGATTATTTCTACCAGCTTCTTAGTTGATTCTCTAGGATTATTTAAGTAGACCATCATATCATCTGCAAAGAGTAATAGCTTAGTCTCCTCATTGCCTATTTTGATACCTTCAATTTCTTTTTCTTCTCTAATTGCTATTGCTAGTGTTTCTAGTATTATGTTGAATACTAGAGGTGATAATGGGCATCTTTGTTTCACTCCTGATCTTATTGGGAAGGTTTCTAATTTATCCCTATTGCATATAATGCTCGTTGATGGTTTTAAGTATATACTGTTTATTATTTTTAGGAAGGGTCCTTCTATTCCTATACTTTTCAATGTTTTCAATAGGAATGGATGCTGTATTTTGTCAAAAGCTTTTTCAGCATCTATTGAGATAATCATGTGATTTTTTTTTGTTAGATTGTTGATATGGTCAATTATGTGGATGGTTCTCCTAATGTTGAACCATCTTTGCATTCCTGCTATAAATCCCACCTGATCATGGTGGATGATCTTCTTAATTACTTGCTGGAGTCTCTTTCCTAATATTCTATTTAAGATTTTTGCATCTATGTCCATTAGTGTATTATACAGAATTGGGGTCATATAGTTTTTTCTAGCTTTGGCTGAGTTCCAAAAGCTGTTAGAGGTTTGGAATCTTGAGGAAAAGACAGTTGACTGGATCTTCCATGGAGGGAGGTTGTGAATCAGCTGAGCTGCTTTGATTACCTAGCTTTAATATTTAAATTTAGCCTAGCTTTGATATATTTACTTAAGAAATTATTATTTTAGATAAACCCTTTATATCTTCCTTTCCTAATACCATCCCTGCCTTCCCTCCCTTACCTTATATGTCTGTGGAGTTAATAAGGAGAGTAATTAGAGAGGAGTTAAATCTGTGAAGAGTTACCTGATGGACAGCATTAGTTATAGTTAGTCAGTCATCATTTATTCCCTTTAGATAGTAATAGCACTTAGTAAAGCTGAGTTTAAAGGCAGGTCCTTACTCAGACTCCATCTTTGCTTCACTTCCCCCACCTGAGGTTCCTGAGACAACTGATAGGGCTTTCCTTTGATCCACCTTCCTAACAAACATCCTTCAAACAAAATAAACCCTTTTGTCTTCAACAGCCCTATTAGTGTAATTTGTCTGTTAGTTATCAAGTGGGAAGAAGAGGGAAAGAGACAACATACTCTGGGCTTAAAGGGAAGCTGGGGCATCCATCTTGAAGGAAGGTGTTACTTCAAAACAGGTCCCTTCCTGTGAAATTAACTAAAGCCTGTTTGTTAATTTCAGTCTAGTCTATTTCCCTCAGCTTGTGTTTCAGTCTAAGTCCCAGTCTGTAAGCCTGCTGTGTTTGTCTGTTTAGTTTAACTTCTCTTCTCCCTAAAAGATCTCTGCTTTCTTTCTGTGCTATACTCCTGACTTCAGTCCTATTATACCCTGAATCTCCTTTAATCCCAGCCTACCTGTAACCGAGATTACCCACTTAGCAAATCTCAAACATCCTCCTTTCAAACTCCCTTATACCCCACCTTTCTTCAAATTAGCCACATTACATTAGGGAGATTAGTCTATAGTTTTCTTTTTCTGTTTTTGGTCTACCTGGCTTTGGAATCAGTACCATATTTGTGTCATAGAAGGAATTTGGTAGGACTCCTTCTTTGTTTATTATATCAAATAATTTGTATAGTATTGGGATTAGTTGCTCTTTGAATGTCTGATAGAATTCACTTGTGAATCCATCAGGTCCTGGTGATTTTTTCTTAGGGAGTTCTTTGATGGCTTGTTCAATTTCTATTTCTGATATGGGATTATTTAGGTATTCTAATTCTTCTACTGTTAATCTAGGTAATTTATATTTTTGTAGATATTCATCCATATCTCCTAAATTGTTATACTTATTGCCATATAATTGGGCAAAATAGTTTTTAATGATTTCCTTAATTTCCCCTTCATTAGAGGTGAGGTCTCCCTTTTCATCTTTGATACTGTCAATTTGGTTTTCTTCTTTCCTTTTTCTTATTAGATTGACCAGTACTTTGTCTATTTTATCTGTTTTTTCAAAATACCAGCTTCTAGTCTTATTTATTAATTCAATAGTTCTTTTACTTTTGATTTTATTAATTTCTCCCTTGGTTTTTAGTATTTCTAATTTAGTTTTCATCTGGGGGTTTTTAATTTGCTAGCTTTCTAGTTTTTTGAGTTGTATACCCAGTTCATTAATCTCTGCCCTCCTTAATTTGTTAATATATGCACTCAAGGATATAAATTTCCTCCTGAGTACTGCCTTGGCTGCATCCCACAGAGTTTAGTAGGATGTCTCATCATTGTCATTCTCTTCAATGAAATTGTTGATTCTTTCTATGATTTCTTCTTTGACATATTGATTTCAGAGAATCATATTGTTTAATTTCCAATTGGTTTTTGATTTGCCTGTCCAGGTGCCCTTACTAATTATTATCTGAGAAGGTTACATTTATTATATCTGCTCTTTTGCATTTGTTTGGAATGATTCTATGTCCTATTACATGGTAAATCTTTGTGAATGTACCATGTGCAGCTGAAAAGAAGGTGTATTCCTTTTTGTCCCTATTTATTTTTCTCCACATATAAATTAAATCTAATTTTTCTAGGACTTCATTCACCTCTCTTACCTCTTTCTTATTTATTCTTTGGTTTGATTTATCTAGATCTGAAAGAGGAATATTTAGATCTCCCACTATTATGGTTTTATTATCTATTTCCTTCTTGAGCTCTGCCAGTTTCTCCTTTATGAATTTGGATGCTATACCACTTGGTGCATACATATTGAGCAGTGTTATTTCCTCATTGTTTATACTGCCTTTAATCAGGATGTAATGACTTTCCCTGTCTTTTTTAATCATATCTATTTTTACTTTGGCTTTGTCAGAGATCATAATAGCCACTCCTGCCTTCTTTTTATTATTTGATGCCCAAAAGATTTTGCTCAAGCCCTTAACCTTAAACTTGTGTGTGTCTACCTGCCTCATATGTGTTTCTTGTAGACAACATATGGTAGGATTTTGGTTTCTGATCCACTCTGCTATTTGCTTCCTTTTTATGAGCGAGTTCATTCCATTCACATTCAGAGTTACAATTATCTGTTGTGCATTCACTGACATTTTTGTATCCTTCCCTAGACCCACCCCTTCTTCTTACACTATTTTCTTTTAAACCAGTGGTTTGCTTTGAGCCAGTATCCCTTTCTGCCCCCTCCCTTGTTATTCCCCTCTTTTTGTTTTTTAAAGGCCTAATGAATTCCCTCCCCCTTCTTCTCTCCTTCCTTTTTTGACCTCCCCACTCCCCTGCTCCCTTCTCACTTTCTCAGTGGGGTTAGATAGAATTTTTTATCTGAATGGATAATAAAACTACTCTTCCCTCTCCGGGTTGATTACACTGAGAGTAAGGTTTGATTATTACCTCCTAATGCTCTCTTCCTCTCCTTCTTATAATAGTATTTATCCCCTCCCCTTCCCATGCCCTCTTTGTGTGTAATAGAATATCCTATTTTTCTTATTTACTCAGATTTTTCTTGGTGTCCCCTACTATTCCCCCACTCTTTCCCACCCCATGTCATCTTAAACCATTTAGTATCCTGTCCTCTCCCTATGAATTATTCTTCTGGTTGCTATAATAGTGAATATTATAATAGTGAATAGAGTTCACTACAGAGAATTATACATAGCATTTCTCAACATAGGAATACAGATAATTAGATCTTATTTAAG